>NW_022162218.1:0-7228 GCF_008728515.1 Papio anubis | reverse complement strand
AGGAACAACATCACAGAGGGTGTGTACACTGCCCTGCAATATTGGGTATAATGTTATCCTCTCTTCCCCTGGATATTAGGAATGATATCCCTGGTGGTGGGGGGTGGAGTACATTAAGAACAATATCACTTGGTGGGTGTACACCCCCTGGGATACTGGGTGTAGCATCATCCTCTCTCCCGTAGGACAATAAGAACAATATCACAGGACGGGTGTAGAGCCACGGCCCCTGCGTGATTGGGAGCAATAGCATCTTCTCCCCCTCTCTATATAAGGAACAATATCCCAGGGTGGGTGTACACCCCCTGCGATACTGGGCGTAATGTCATCGTCTCCCAACGTGGATATTGGACATACTGTCACAGGGGGGTGTACACCTTCTTCGATATTGGGAGCAATATCATCCTCTCCCCTCAGGATTGTAGGCAAAATATCGAAAGGCTTTTACAACTCGTGCAATATGGGCAGTAATATCATCCTCTCCCCACTTAGATGTTAGGAACTGCATCACAGGCGGCTGTACACTTCTTGTGATATTGGGAGTCATGTCATCCTCTCCCATCATGGATATTAAGAACAATATTACAAAGGAGGTGTACACCCCATGCCATATTGAGAGAAATATTATGTTCTCCCCTTCGGGATATCAGGAACAATATTGCAGGAGGTGTGTACAACCACTGCGATATTGGGAGTAATATCATCCTCTCCCCCTGAATATAAGAAACAATATCATAGGAGGATGTACACCCCCTGTGATACTGGGAGTCATATCATTTTCTCTCCCTCTGGATATTTCGAACAATATCACAGTGGGTGTGTACACCCCCTGCGATATTACCACTATAATCATCGTCTCCCTCCCAGGATATACGGAACAATATCACAAGGGGCTGTACACTCCCTGTAATATTGGGAATAATATCTTCCTCTCTCCCACTGGCTATTAGAAACAATGTCACAGAAGGGGTGTACACCCCCTGCTCTATTGGGAGTGATATCATCCTCTCCGTGCCTGGATATTAGGAATCATATCACTAGGAAGTGTACACCTCCCACAATAATGAGACTAACATCACCCTCTCTCCCCATGCATATTAGGAATCATATCACAGGGGTGGTGTACACCCCCTGCGAAATCGGAAGAAATATCATCCTCTCCACATTTGGAACACTTAACATAGCCGTGGGAGGACTCCTAGTGATTAATCAATGTTTCCATCAGGTGCAGTTCTTCTGTTTCCCAGTTTTGACACAACATTTGGTGAAATTTCCAGGGACTCTGTGGTCAGCCTGTTTCACTCTGTCACTTTCTAATTGCACTTTGGGAGTCTTTCTGCTAAGCACCATCATTTAAAAATGTTTTATAATATGCAGTTTCAGGTTAATTCTTTACCTTTGTGTCTCAGGCAGTGGCTCCCACCTGTGAGTTGTCACAAAGGTTCACGAAGTTTTCCAGGGCTGCCTTTGCATTTACTGGAACTATTACATTTCATTCCTACCAAGGCAGATTTTGACAGGCAGTGCTGGAGGCCGTATGCGGGTTTAGCGTCTTCTGCAGGCTTAGAGGTCACTTTCTGTTCTTTTCCCTAAGCCTGCTCTGCCGCCGAAAGGTTCACTGCGGGGCCGGTCACACTGTCTGGCACAGGCCACTGATGCCACAGGGCAGACTTCCCACACATATCGAGCCTGCAGAATGGCAGAGCCCGGCCTCCTCGCCGCCTCTTCAGGGGGGAGCAGCCAAGCCTGTGATCAGAGCTGTGCTAACCCAGAAAGCCCGAACAGGTTGAATTACAAATCAGCTACCAACTGCCCATGTTTAGGATGTGTTTGAGCTGGATTTTCCAGCACTGAAGCATTGGGCTGGCTCTGGAGTCACTGTCACAGGATCTCAGGTGGCCCTCACGGGGCATGAGGGAGTGAGGCCACAGGCTTGCGTCGTGATAATGAAGGGCTTGTTGCCTCTTGGGACAGCTAGTTCAAACTCTTTGTAATTACAATGAATAGTGACCCCATTGAGGACATGGCTGTAATTCAGGGTGGCATGGGCTGATTGTCATCCTTGGGATATCAGGTACCTACTCTCTAAAATGTACCTGTGAGGCGGCTCCAGGAGGCAGCCCCACAAACACACGTGCTCCTGGGCCTCAAAGGGCCAGCACACGTCGTTGCCAGCCAGGCCTGCAGCCAGGGTGCAGCGGGTCTTCATGGCACTGAGCCTCCTCGCTTGTTTCAGGGGCCTAGCCTCCGCCCCTCCCCCTGGCCCTGAAAAGTGGGTTTCTCCCAGGGTTCTCCCAGCCCCGCACACCTCCCTGCCTTGGACAGCTTCCCCTAGTTTTCTCGTAAGGCCCAGGTGGGCCACAGGATCGTGTGTTAGTCGAGCCTCTCCAGCCTTCCTGCCAGTACCAGCAGGTCCCTTCAGATGAGTCAGCCAGCTGTGTGCCCAAGATGCCTGTGGATACTTGTCATGGTCCTCCTCAGAAGACCCACACTCACCCTCCTTCATAGGACTTTGGAGCCCCTCCTGAGAGACTTCAACCACATCCAGAGGGGCCGCCCGGGGTCCTGGCTGGTGGGAGTGACTGAGCCACTCGAGGCCCCACTTTGTGTTCCTACACCCCACAAAAATCACTTAAAGCTGCCATACTTGGTGCTGTGTGCCTCTCGAAAGTGTGGCACACAAGCCCGGGATTTGGATCTGAGTGGGCTTGCCATCCCTCAGGCTGCTTTGTGTTTTTGTGGGGCCCCTGAACACTTGTGCTGTGGATTCTAGTCACTGTCTCTCTGGCTTCCTAGGACGGGTTTCTACCTCAGCCCTTTGGGGCCGCATCGCAGCCACCCCAGGAACCAGCAGGTCCGATGTTGTCTCACTGTCCTTCTCGACTTTGTGACAGAGGAGACAGCAAATCCTCAGCTGGGAGCCCCAGGCCCCTCTCTGCTTGGGGCCCTGGGACTGAGGATAGCAGCACAGATCCTGCAAGCACGACCTGCTGGGGTTCACAGCGGCTCCTCCTCTGCCTGTGGGTGCCTTTGGCTGGGCAGCCCGGTCCTCGCGACTCAGGGGCTTAAGGTGATCCTGGATGCAGAGAGAAGGAGAAGGGTGGCGGTTTGAGCCCAACTGTGTTGGCTTCATCTTCTGCCTCTTGTCCCTAAATACATTTGCAAAGTTTTCCAGATGAAACTCAGAAGGGATTTTAATGACTGGAATCTGTGAATTCCATGGAAGTCAAGTCTGTCCACCTTTCACCCACCTCATTTCTCCTCGCTGGGGGCTGATGTTGGCAGCGCTCATAGGGTTGTAGAGATCTAAGGGGTGGTGGCTGGCCTGGCCCTGTGTCCCTCCCTCTCCCTCAGCCACAGCATTTCCTCGTGTCATCCCCTTCCCGCATGTGTCCCCTGTTCCAAGTGCTGAGGGAGATGCCTGTGCCTGCCCCGTGACCTTTCCTTCCCGGCCAGCCAGCTGCAGCGGCCCCCTCGGGCAGGCATCATCCTGTGCTGCCTCCGTGCCCTCCCATCACCTGACGCTCAGCTCCTGGAATCTTCACGCTGCAGTTCGCGGCAGCCACCTCAATGGCTCCCCGGGAATGGAGACAGTGTCTCACGCCGGTCAGAATGCTCTATCTGTCCACTGAATAGTCCAAATCACTATGAATCATTCCTCTGTGATTATTTTATGCCGGTTACGTGAGAACTGGAATAAAGAAAAGTGAATTTAGACGCTATGTTTCACTTGTGGGTTGAAGCTAGGTAATTGCATTAGGGAATTAAATGAGAGCATTTGAGCTTCTCGAAGTTCTATTTCACATCTTCTATCCCCATCACCCCATACCCAGTGTCTACCAGAGCTCTTTGGTGTAGGAGTTTCTTGGATAAAATGCTACTGAATTGAACTGACTGTTTAACATTCCTACCCATAGAGTTAGAAGCCAGCCTCTGAGCAAATTGTAGATGAACGGAGTTTGACGCTATCTCGTGTGGTTCCACACTTACTCCTAGTCACATCAGTGGCTTGGGGTTAAATGAGTCAGCAAATGAGAGGCAGGCTGCTCATCTGTGTTTAAAAGCTTGTGTCCACCAGGGTCCCCGTCATGAAAATGTTGTTCCGTTCTGCTCCATCCCTGTCACCACCACATGCCAATTATGTCAGTCAGAATCCCAGTTGTCCCTGAGAGACAACACACCTCCATTCTCTGCAGCTGCCTGGTTTCACCATGCCCTCCCTCCCTCCCCTTCCTCTCCCCTCCCTCTCCTCCCTCCTCCCCTCCTCCCTCCTCCCCTCCCTCCTCCCATCTTCCTGAGTTCACCTTCTCCCAAACCCAAAGAGGCAGAAGAGAAAGAGACCCGAACCTCTTGCCTTAACCCAAAGCAAAATCAACTGCTGTCTTGCCCCAGTGCCTTTCAGCTTGGAGTCCTGAACTATGTCTTTCCCTTTACTGAGCCTTTTGGCTGGAGACATAAGTGAAACAATGCTCCATGCTCAGTCCTGTGATTTTGTGTATTTATTGACTTCATTTTGAAATTAAACTAAGTGATACCCAAGGTAGAGCATGAAAAAAAAAAAAAAAAAAAAAAAAAAGAAAAACAGGTATGGTGTTTGAAAAACAAACAAAACCGCTTGGTTTGTTGGTTTGTTCTAGACCTTCACAGGCTCCTCTTAGGTCACACGTTTCAGTTTCACAAAGGAGTGACATTCTTCTTGAAGCCATGTCAGCCTCTTGTTTGATTACCACAGAAGAAAGAAGTGACCAGAGTCTCCGCGGCTCAGCACCTTGGCATGATCTCCTGCCATCTTCTCTGTTCATGCTCATCACAGCTCTGTGCAGTGGGCATCCTCCTGATCCCTGTGGGAGGATGGAGGATGGAGGCGGAAGGGTGAGTGATGGCAGGATCACATGAGGGTCTCTCCCAAGTAGGGAGGGAACCTTCCCAGGACCTCAGTGCCCATCACGTCCTTCCTCCTCCTCCTCTGCCTCTCTGTGACTGTTTGACCTTGTATGCAGGGACAGACGGGAGTATGTGCAGAGCTGCGGTGTGCACCCCCTGTGTGTGTGCCCATATTGGCAGGAGGGATGTGAGCGTGTAAGAATGTGCCGGGCATTTCTGGGCAGGGACAGATGCAAGGAGTACGTGTCCACACCTCGGCTGTGGGTTGGTGCTGGCACGGACAGACGTGGAGTGTGTACAGAGCGTGTGTACACACCTGGGGTGTGTGCTTATGTTGTTTTGTAACTATAAATACTGCGGCCCGTTGCATCGGGCTGCCCTGCCTACGCTGAGTCCGTCAGTGGCCCTCGGGCTGGGGTCTCCATCTCCCAGACAACACTCGAGCAGTCTGGAGGTTTCAGATTCTTCCTCTCCTCACTCTGGGGCCTCAGGACCAAACATCAGAACCAGCCAACTGCAAACTACAAGAACGTTCAAATGCATCTTCACTAGAAAAACAAAAGCAATTGGAATAATTTTCCAACATGACCCCGTGGTTGTCAGTTTCTCGTTAGATACCCAGCCAACAGATTGAGTCACTTTAAAAATTCACACCAATTAAATGGTTGTGAGAGTTGCAGAGCTTACCGCTAAACCTTGAAATAATTGAAGCATTCTGCTCCACTCTGTTTACAAACTACGGTTGGGATAACTTTTCAGCCCAGTACTAACCTAGTAAATCCAGCTTAGATGCTAGGTCTCCCACTACACAGGAAGAGACAGGTTCTTTATCATTCTCCTGTGTTCAGATATTCTTGTCATCATTTTTTGTATCCTGATCATCACTTCTGCTTTTCCACCAAACCAAAGGGAGTTTAGTTCTGTTTTGGAGAAGCTGTGGTTAGTGGTTTCTTTTCTTCATGGCTTGCTTAATTCTTATGTCTGGCGCTTTCACATTTACCCAAATAGATTTTTCTTTAGTACAGCGGTGCCATAGCCCAGGGCTTCTCCCTCCATATCTGCTCCCCAGGAGGCTCCCCAGGAATGGGCGCTTGGAGATCCAGCCCTCCGTGTGCCATTTCTTGAGTCCGTAGGTTTGGCTCAGAGAAGAAAACAGTCCCAGGTTAGGTGCCTCTATCTGCTTGCTTTGTGAAATGATAAATCACCTTCCAAACTAATTTTACACATTGAGAAGCAGCCTGAAGTATCACTCGCAGTCATAAGAGCAAGAAACACCCCATCAAGTAGATAGGCAGAAAAGCCAAAGAAGTTTAATAAAGTGAAAATAAATGGTGTTGTAAGAATGTACAGGGAATGCTTCAGTCCAGCCAGATCGGCTGTGGCGTCCTCCCAAATACATTTAGCCACGTGTGGCCCTGATCGCAATCACTACTGTGAATTGCGATCCAGAATGTTCTTGGGGGCCGATGCCGGGACTGTGCCAGCAGATGAGTCTGATTTGACGTCACGGTGGTGATGTGCTTAACACGGCCAGCTGAACTGAGGGGTGGACACCCGTGCACTCGCCATGTGCAGCCGTTATTCTTGTGATGGAGTTGCATGGGGCACAGCTTGTCCACCTGGGCTACTTAAAGTACCGGGAACCCAACCACGGGTGGGTGCCTCCCGACATGAGAGCTGTCTTTTTTATCCAGGGCCCTCTGGTGCTGCAGACTCTGAGTCCACGGGGAGGCACCAGAGTTCTCTGCTGGGCCATGGAGGTCCCCGAGCAGGTGGTCACTCATTGCTTGTCAAGTGGTCCATGGCCTGTGAGTTTATTCCCCGGGTCTGTGTGGGTGAGATTAACCAGTTCACAGCTGGGCACTTACCCCTTACACAGGTGACACTAGTTAAAGTGGAATCTATGTTAACTCGCACGGGAGTGTGTGAGGAACTGGGAGGGTGGGGAGGTTTGGCCCTAGCACTAGATCCTGGGCTCCTGACATTTCTGCGTCTTCCTGTTGGGGGGCCGTCAGGGCCGCTGTGGGTCCTGAAGACAGTAGGTGCCATATGGACCAGGGGATGCAGAAGCCTCTAGAGGCTGTGGGGGGCAAGGAGATGGTCACTTCCCCAGAGCCAGCCCTGGCGACACCTCGACGTTAGATGGTGGGACCTGTTTTGGACTCCAGCTTCCAGAAATGTGAGAAAATAAGTCAGTGTTTAGGGCGCTAAATTTGGGGTGATTTAGTGGAGAAATAGAAAACTAGCCCACAAAGGTGCACGCATTGAAATGTGCTCTGTCCAGGTGTTCACAGTGGTGTGAGGGGGATGGCATCAGGGTTCTGGGAACTGTGCAGTTTTACTG
>NW_022162217.1:0-7230 GCF_008728515.1 Papio anubis | reverse complement strand
AAGTACCTAGGAATCCAACTTACAAGGGATGTAAAGGACCTCTTCAAGGAGAACTACAAACCACTGCTCAGTGAAATAAAAGAGGACACAAACAAATGGAAGAACATACCATGCTCATGGATAGGAAGACTCAATATCGTGAAAATGGCCATTTTGCCCAAGGTTATTTATAGATTCAATGCCATCCCCATCAAGCTACCAATGAGTTTCTTCACAGAATTGGAAAAAACTGCTTTAAAGTTCATATGGAACCAAAAAAGAGCCCGCATTGCCAAGACAATCCTAAGTCAAAAGAAGAAAGCTGGAGGCATCACACCACCTGACTTCAAACTATACTACAAGGCTATAGTAACCAAAACAGCATGGTACTGGTACCAAAACAGAGATATAGACCAATGGAACAGAACAGAGTCCTCAGAAATAATACCACACATCTACAGCCATCTGAGCTTTGACAAACCTCAGTAGAACTTCAGTTTTTCAAAAAAAAAAAAGGAGAACTTGGGGTATGCCAGATCTATTTGTAGGTCAAGGACTCTACTAAGCTTTCTGACACACAAAGGTAGGCCTCTAGGTAGACTGACCTCTTCTAAATTGTCATTTCATTGAAAGGATAAAGAATTGTTTTTCAATTATAGCATTTTCTGAGGCCTCCACGTCTTTTTTGTTTGTTTATTTAAACAATAAATGTATTTAGGAAAAGTTCAAGCAACTTTTACAATTGTTTTATAAAGAGTTAGGAAAAGAATGGCTTCCACAGTTTAAAAAATTATCTAGTTGTTTAATTATGCAAATTGCCTATTATAGCTTATGTTTATGGTTGGCTATTTCGTCACATCATGATATAATACTTGCAATAAAATACAACCTAAGGGGTCTAATAAAGTGGAAATAGTTCATTCATACAATCCTAATTAATCAATAATCTTTAATTAGAAAATTATATGCTAGGAATTAACATTTTTTCAACCCTCACATTGAGCAAATGTGTATAATCTTTTAATTTATAGTTGTTACAATCAAAAAGAGATAACAAAATGACTGAAGAAAAGAAATAGAAACATTTATTGCTTAGATTCTGTATCTTCAGAGGAAAATTTATCTATAGAATTCAGCCCCAAAGTGGACTCATTTCTCTTTTCAGGAAGTAGTTGCAAGGAGTGAAATCCTTGGTTTAAAGAAGGATCTTAAGAAAACCCCATGGTGGCCAGACATTTCTGGTGCTACTGGGGAACTGAACTGGCCAGGAAAATTCCATTCTGGAAACTAATACGGGAAATTTCATATGCTTCTTGGGGGAAGATGTAGGGAGGAAGGAAATCCTGCTCCCATCAACTCACCCAATTTTTTCATTACCAATATGGGCTTTCAAATTGGTAATAGGGTAGAGGAAGGAAGCCTTGGTCAGGGGCTTTACTTTCAAGAAAAGAGACAGATACTATCTTCGGTGGCTGAGTCTGCAGCTCCCAGCGAGATCAACCCAGAAGGTGGGTAATTTCTGCATTTCCAACTGATGTACCTGGTTCATCTTATTGGGCTGGTTGGACAGTGGGTGCAGCCCAAGGAGGGTAAGCTGAAGCAGGGTGGGGCATCGCCTAACCCGGGAAGTGCAAGGGGTTGGGAAATTCTCTCCCCTACCCAAAGGAAGCCGTGAGGTACTGTGCCTTGAGGAATGGTGCACTCCACCCCAGATACTGCACTTTTCCCAAGGTTTTCACAACTCGCAGACCAGGAGATTCCCTCAGTGCCTATGCCACCAGGGCCCTGGGTTTCAAGCACAAAACTCGGTAGCCGTTTGGGCAGACACTGAGCTAACTACAGGAGTCTTTTTTTTTTTTTTTTCATGCCCCAGTGGTGCCTGGAACACCAGCTAGAAAGAACTGTTCCCTCCTCTGGAAAGAGGGCTGAAGTCTGGGAGCTAAGTGGATTGGCTTGGCAGGTCACACCCCCATGGAGCCCAGCAAGCTAAGATCCACTGGCTTGAAATTCTCACTGCCAGCACAGCAATCTGAGGTCGACCTGGGATGCTCAAGCTTGGTGGGGGGAGGGGTGTCCACCATTGCTGAGGCTTGAGTAGGCAGTTTTACCTTCACTGTGTAAACGAAGTCGCTAGGAAGTCTGAACTGGGTGGAGCCCACCACAGCTCAGCAAAGCCACTGTATTCAGACTGCCTCTCTAGATTTCTCCTCTCTGGGCAGGGCATCTCTGAAAAAAAGGCAGCAGCCTCAGTCAGGGACCTATAGATAAAATCCCCACCTCCCTGTGACAGAGCATCTGGGGGAAGGGGCAGCTGTAGGTACAGCTTCAGCAGACTTAAACTTCCCTGCCTGATAGCTCTGAAGAGAGCAGTGGATCTCCCAGCACAGCACTCTAGCTCTGCTAATGAACAGAGGGCCTCGTCAAGGGGGTCCCTGACCCCCATGTATCCCGATTGGGAGACACCACCCAGTAGGAGCCAACAGACACCTCATTTAGTAGAGCTCTGGCTGGCACCTGGCAGGTGCCCCATCAAAATTAAAAAGAACTAGAGAAGCAGGAGCAAACAAATTCAAAACCTAGCAGAAGGCCAAAAATACCTGAGATCAGAGCAAAACTGAAGGAGACAGAGACATGAAATCCCTTCAAAAAATAAATGAATCCAGGAGCTGTTTTTTTTTGAAAAGATCAACAAAATAGACCGCTAACCAGACTAATAAAGAAGAAGAGAGAGAAGAATCAAATAGACGTAATACAAAATGATTAAGAGGATATCATCACTGATCTCACAGAAATACAAACTGACATCAGAGAATACTATAAACACCTCTATGCAAATAAACCAGAAAATCTAGAAGAAATGGATAAATTCCTGGACACATACACCCTCCCAAGTCTATACTAGGAAGAAATTGAATCCCTGAATAGACCAATAACAAGTTCTGAAATTGAGACAGTAATTAGTAGCCTACCAACCAAAAAACGTCCAGGACCAGACGGATTCACAGCTGAATTCTACCAGAGGTACAAGGAGGAGCTAGTACCATTCCTTCTGAAACTATTCCAAACAATAGAAAAAGAGGGACTCCTCCCTAACACATTTTATGAAGTCAGCATTATCCTAATACCAAAACATGGCAGAGACACAACACATAAAGAAAATTTCAGGCTAACATTCCTGATGAACATAGATGAAAAAATCCTCAATAAAATACTGGCAAACTGAATCCAGGAGCACATCAAAGCTTATCCACCACCATCAAGTTAGCTTAATACCTGGGATGCAAGGCTGGTTCAACATACACAAATCAATAATCATAATCCATCACATAAACAGAACCAATGACAAAAACCACATGATTATCTCAGTAGATGCAGGAAAGGCCTTTGACAACATTCCACACCCCTTCATGCTAAAAACTCTCAATAAACTACATATTGATGGAACGTATATCAAAACAATAAGAGCTATTTATGACAAACTGCCAGCCAATATTATATTGAGTGGGCAAAAACTGGAAGCATTCCCTTTGAAAAACGGGAGAAGACAAGGGTGCCCTCTCTCACCACTCCTATTCAATATTGTAATTGGAAATTCTTGTCAGGGCAATCAGGCAAAAGAAAGAAATAAAGGGTATTCAATTAGGAAAAGAGGAAGTAAAATTGTTTCTGTTTGCAGATGACATGATTGTATGTTTCGAAAACCCCATCGTCTCAGCCCAAAATCTCCTTAAGTTGCTGAAAAGCAACTTCAGCAATGTCTCAGGATACAAAATCAATGTGCAAAAATTACAAGCATTTCTATACACCAGTAACAGACAAAGAGCCAAATCATGAGTGAATTCCCATTCACAATTGCTACAAAGAGAATAAAATACCTACAAATCCAACTTACAAGGGATATGAAGGACCTCTTCAAGGAGAACTACAAAGCAGTGCCCAAGGAAATAAGAGATGACACAAACAAATGATAAAACATTCCTTGCTCAGGAAGAGGAAGAATCAATATCGTGAAAATGGCCATACTGCCCAGAGTAATTTATAGATTCAATGCTATCCTCATCAAGGTACCATTGACTTTCTTCACAGAATTAGACAAAACTACTTTAAATTTCATATGGAACCAAAAAAGAGCCCACATAGCCAAGATAATTCTAAGCAAAAAGAATAAAGCTGGATACATCACGCTACCTGACCTCAAACTGTACTACAAAGCTACAGTAACAAAAACAATGTTGTACTAGTACCAAAACAGATATATAGACCAATGGAACAGAACAGAGGCCTTAGAAATAACACCATACATCTACAACCATCTTACTTTTGACAAACCTGAAAAAAAGGCAATGGGGAAAAGTTTCCCTATTTAATAAATGGTTTGGGAAAACTGGCTAGCCATATGCAGAAAACTGAAACTGGATCCTTTCCTTATATCTTCTACAAAAATCACCTCAAGGTGGATTAAATACTTATATGTATGACCTAAAACCATAAAAACCCTAGAGGAAAACCTAGGCAACACCATTCAGGACATAGGCACGGGCAAAGACTTCATGATTAAAACACCAAAAGAAATGGCAACAAAAGCCAAAATTGGCAAATGGGATCTAATTAAACTAAAGAGTTTCTGCACAGCAAAAGAAACTTTTATCAGAGTGGACAGGCAACCTAAAGAATGGGAGAGAATTGTTGCAATCTATCCATCTGACACAGTGCTAATATCCAAAATCCACAAAGAACTTCAACAAATTTACAAGAAAAAAAACCAACCACATCAAAAAGTAGGTGAAGGATATGAAGAGACACTTTTCAAAAGAAGACATTTATGCATCCCACAAATATATGGAAAAAAGCTCATCATCACTGGTCATTAGAAAAATGCAAATCAAAACCACAATGAAATACCATCTCGACCATCTTGTGCCAGTTAGAATGGTGATCATTAAAAAGTCAGAAAACAATAGATGCTGGAGCAGATGTGGAGAAATAGGAATGCTTTTACATTATTTGTGGGAGTGTAAATTAGTTCAGCCATTGTGGAAGACAGTCTGGTGATTCCTCAAGGATCTAGAACCAGAAATACCATTTGACTCAGCATCTCATTACTGGGTATATACCCAAAGGGTTATAAATCATTCTACTATAAAGAATACATGCACACATATGTTTATGGCACAGTTCACAATAGCAAAGACTTGGAGACCAACCCAATGCCCAACAATGAGACTGAATAAAGAAATGTGTTGGGGGTGAGCCCAAGATGGCCAAATAGTAACGAACTCCAGCCTCCAGCTCCCAGAGTGAGTGACACAGAGAAGATGAGTGATTTCTGCATTTTCAACTGAGGTGCTGGGTTCATCTCACTGGGGCATATGGGACAGTTGGCACTGGTCTGTGGAGTGCAACCCAGTTGAAGTAGGCGAGGCATCACCTCACCTGGGAAGTGCAAGGGAAGAGGAATTCCTTTTCTAGCCAAAGTGAGACACAACAATTGGAAAGTGGGTAACTCCCACCCTAATAATGTGCTTTACCAAGGGTCTTAGCAAGCAGCACTCCAGGAGATTATATCCCACACCCAGCCCAGAGGTCCCATGCCCTGAGCCCAGCCTCCTTCATTGCTAGCACAGCAGTCTCACAGAATCTAACTGCAAGGTGGCAGCTAGGCTGGGGGAGGGCACCTAGCCGTGCTGAGGCTTAAGTAGGTAAACAAAGCACGGCTGGGAAGCTCGGTGGTCGAGGCCCACCACAGCTCAAGGAAGCGTACGTGCCTCTGTGGAGACTCCTCCTCTGGGGGACAGGACATAGCTAAACAAAAGCAGCAGAAACCTCAGCGGAAGTAATGTCCCTGTCTGAGCAGCTTTGGAAGGAGGAGCAGTGGATCTCTCCCAGCATGGAGGGTGAGATCAAGAATGGACAGACTGCCTACTCAAGTGGGTCCCTAGCCTGGTGGCCTAACTACTAAGGAAACATCACTCACTAGGTGCAGATCCACCTCATACCTCTACGACAGGGGTACACCCCTGAGGTGAAGCTTCGAGCAAGGAATCAGACAGCAACACTCGCTGTTCCGGCAATATTCTGTCTTCTGCGGCCTCACTGCTGATACCCAGGCAAAAAAGGGTCTGTAGTGGACCTCAAACAAACTCAACAGACCACAGCTGAGGGTCTGACTGTTAGAAGGAAAAACTAACAAACAGAAAGGACACCACAAAACCCATCAGTACATCACCATCATCAAGACCAAAAGGCAGATAAAACAAAGATGGGGGAAAAAGCAGTGCAGAAAACCTGGAATTCAAAAATCAGGGCGCTATCTCCTTCCAAAGGAACGCAGCTCATCGCCAGCAATGGAAGAAACCTGGATGGAGAATGACATTGACAAGTTGAGAGAAGAAGGCTTCAGTCGATCAAACTTCTCAGAGCTAAAGGAGGAACTACGTAACCAGCGCAAAGAAACTAAAAGCCTTGAAAAAAGAATGGATGAATGGATAACTAGAATAATCAATGCAGAGAAGACCTTAAAAGAACTGATAGAGATGAAAACCATAACACGACAACTACATGACAAATACATAAGCTTCAGTAAGCAACTCAATCAACTGGAAGAAAGAGTATCAGCGATTGAAGATCAAATGAACGAAATGAAGTGAGAAGAGAAGTGTAGAGAAAAAAGAGTAAAAATAAATGAACAAAGCCTCCACGAAATATGGGATTATGTGAAAAACCAAATCTACATCTGATTGGTGTGCCTGAAAGTGACGGGGAAAATGGAACCAAGTTGGAAAACACTCTGCAGGATATCATCCAGGAGAACTTCCCCAACCTAGTAAGGCAGGCCAACATTCAAATTCAGGAAATATAGAGAACGCCACAAAGATACTCCTCGAGAAGAGCAACTCCAAGACACATAATTGTCAAATTCACCAAAGTTGAAATTAAGGAAAAAATGTCAAGGGCAGCCAGAGAGAAAGGTTGGGTTACACACAAAGGGAAGCCCATTAGACTAACAGCAGATCTCTCAGCAGAAACTCTCCAAGCCAGAAGAGAGTAGGGACCAATATTCAACATTCTTAAAGAAAAGAATTTTCAATCCAGAATTTCATATCCAGCCAAACTAAGTTTCATAAGTGAAGGAGAAATAAAATCCTTTACAGACAAGCATATGCTTAGAGATTTTGTCACCACCAGGCCTGCCCTACAAGAGATTCTGAAGGAAGCACTAAACGTGGAAAGGAACAACAGGTACCAGCCATT
>NW_022162216.1:0-7241 GCF_008728515.1 Papio anubis | reverse complement strand
ACCCCAACCCCGACCCTAACCCTAACCCTAACCCTAACCCTAACCCTAACCCTAACCCTAACCCTAACCCTAACCCTAACCCTAACCCTAACCCTAACCCTAACCCTAACCCTAACCCTAACCCTAACCCTAACCCTAACCCTAACCCTAACCCCTGACCCTGACCCTGACCCTGACCCGAACCCTAACCCCTGACCCTGACCCTGACCCTGATCCTGATCTTAGCCCTAGCCCTGACCTTAGCCCTAGCCCTAACCCTGATCAAACCGAATCAGACCGGTTCAAACCGGTTTTGACCGGATCGAATCGGTTTTGAGCGGATTAAACCAGATCAGACCGGATGAACTCGGATCAGTCCGGTTTTGACCGGATCAGGGCGGGTCACACCGGATCAGACTGGTTCAAACCGGTTTTGACCAGATCGAACCGTTTTTGACCGGTTCAGACCGGATCAGACCAGTTCAAACCGGTTTTCACCAGATCGAAATGGTTTTGACCAGATCAAACCGGATGAGACCCGATCAAACCGTGTAAAACCGGATCAGAACGGTTCAAACCGATTTTGACCGGATCAGACGGAATCAAACCGGTTTTGACCAGATCGAACCGGTTTTGACCGGCTCAGAGCGGATCAGATCGGTTCAAACTGGTTTTGACAGGATCGAACCGGTTTTGACTGGATCGGACAGGATCGAACCGGATCAAACCGGATCAGACCGCATCAAAACGGATCACACTAGTTCAAGCCGGTTGTGACTGGATCAGATCGGATCAAACCGGATCAGACCGGATCAAACCGGTTCAAGCCGGTTTTGACCGGATCAGACCGGATCAAACCGGATCAGACTTGTTCAAGCCGGTGTGACCGCATGAGACCGGATCAAAAGGCATCAGACCGGATCAGACCGGATTCAACCGGATCAGACCGGATCAGAACTGATGCGACCGGATCAAACCGGATCAGCCCGGATCAAACCGGATCAGACCGGTTCAAACCAGTTTTGACCAGATCAAAGCGGATCAGACTGGTTCAAACCGCTTTCGACCAGATCCAACCGGTTTTGACCGGTTCGGACCGTTTCAGACAGGATCAGACCGGATCAGACCGGATCAAACCGGGTCAGACCGGATGAAACAGGTTGTGAACGTATGGAACCGGTTTTGACCGGATGAAACCGGATCAGACAGGACAAAAGCGGAACAAACCGGATCAAACCGGTTCAGACCGGATCAGCCTGGTTCAAGCTGGTTGTGACAGGATCAAACCGGATCAGACCGGATCAGACCGGTTCAAACTAGTTTTGAACGGATCGAACCGGTTTTGACCTGATCAAACCGGATCAGACCAGTTCAAACCGGTTTTGAGCGGATCAAACCGAATCAGACCGGATGAAGCCGAATCAGACCGGTTCAGACCGTTTCAAACCGGATCAGAACGGTTCAAACCGATTTTGACCAGATCAGACCAGATCAAACCGGATCAGACAGGATCAAACCGGATCAAACCGGATCAGACCGGATCGAAATGGTTTTGACCGGATCAAACAGGATCAGACCGGTTCAAACCGGTTTTGACCGCATCAAACTACATCAAACCGGATGAAAGCGGATCAGACCGGTTCAGAACGTTTCAGACCGGATCAGACCGGTTTAAACCGGTTTTCCTCGGATCAGACCGGATCAAACCGGATGAGACCGGTTCAAACCGGTTTTAAGAGGGTCAGAACGGATCAAACCAGTTTTGACCGTATCAAACCGGATCAGACCGCATCAAACGGGATCAGACCGGATCAAACCGGATCAAACCGGATCAGACCATTTCGAACCAGTTTTGACTGACTCAGACAGGATCAGACCGGTTCAAACCGGTTTTGACCAGATCGAAATGGTTTTGACCAGATCAAACCGGATCAGACAAGATGAAACCGTATAAAACCGGATCAGAACGGTTCAAACCGCTTTTGACCTGATCAGACCAGATCAAACCGGTTTTCACTGGTATTTTATTTACATGAAGTGTATTATTAGTTATGGGGTTTGTAGGTTTTTCTTCTAAGGCCTCTCCTATTTATGGGGGTTTAAGCGTTAATTGTTAGTGGTGTGATTGGTTATGTGATTATTTTAAATTATGGGGGCGGCTTATATGGGTCTGATTCGGATTGATCCCGTTTGATCCGGTCTGATCCGGTTTTAATCGGTCTGATCCGGTTTGATCCGGTCTGATCCGGTCTAAACCGGTTTGAACTGGTCTGATCTTTTCTCAGCCAGTGTGATCCGGTTTGATCCGATCAAAACCGGTTTGAACTCGTCAAAACCGGTTTCATCAGGTCAAAACCGGTTTGAACCCCTCTGAATCGGTTTGATCCGGTCAAAACCAGTTCGATCCGGTCAAAACAGGTTTGAACCGGTCTTCCCCGGTTTGATCCGGTCTGATTCGGTCAAAATCGGTTTCAACCGGGCTGATCCAGTCTGAAACGGTCTGAACCGGTCTGATTCGTTTTGATACGGACTTACCCGGTTTGATGCGGTCAAAACCGATTTGATCCGGTCAAAACCGGTTTCAACCTGTCTTATCCGGTTCGATCCGGTCTGATCCGGTGTGATCCTTCAAAACCGGTTCGATCCGGTCAAAACCGGTTTGGACCGCTCTGATCCGGTCTGATCCGGTTTGAATCGATCTGATCCGGTTTGATCCGGTTTCATCCGGTTAGATCCGGTGTGATCCGGTCAAAACAGGTTTGAATCAGTCTGATCCGGTCTCAGTGTAATCCGGTTTGATCCGATTAAAACCGGTTTGAACCATCTGAACCGGTTTGATCCGGTCAAAACCGGTTCCATCCAGTCAAAACCGGTTTCAACAGGTCTGATCCGTTTTGATCCGGTCAAAACCGGTTTGAACTGGTCTGATCCGGTTTGATCCGGTGTGATCCGGGCTGATCCCGTTTGATCCGGTCAAAAGCGGTTCGATCCGGTCAAAACCGGTTTGAACCTATCTGATCCGGTTTGATCTGGTCTCACCCGGTTTGATCTGGTCTGATCCGGTCTGATCCGCTTTGATCCGATCTGGTCCGGTCAAAACCGGTTTCAAACGGTCTGATCCGGCTTGATACAGTCTGATCTGGTGTGAACCGGTCTGCTCCGGTCTGATCCGGGCAAAATCGTTTTGAACCGGTCTGATCCGGTCTGAATCGTTCTGAACTGGTCTGATCCGGTTTGATCCGGACTGATCCGGTTTGATCCGGTCAAAACCGGTTCGATCCGGTCAAAACCTGTTTGATCCGGTCTGATCCGGTTTGATCCGGTCTGATCTGGTCTGATCCGGTTTGATCCGGTCTGGTCCGGTCAAAACCGGTTTCAAACTGTCCGATCCGGTTTCATCCAGTCTGATCTGGACTCAACCGTTTTGATCCGGTTTTATCCGGTTTGATCCGGTCTGATCCGGTTGTCTCCGGTCTGATCCGCTCAAAATCGGTTTGAACCGGTCTGATCCCGTCTGAACGGTCTGAACCGGTCTGATCCGGTTCGATCCTGTCAAGACCGGTTCGATCCAGTCAAAACCGGTTTGAACCGATCTGATCTGGTCTGATCCGGTTTCATCCAGTCTGATACTGTTTGATCCGGTCATACCCGGTATGATCCGGTCAAAACTGGTTCGATCTGGTCAAAACCAGTTCGATCCGGTGAAAACCGGTTTGCACCGCTCTGATCCGGTCTGATCCGTTTTGAATCGGTCTGATCCGGTTTGATCCGGTCTGATCCGGTTTGATCTGGTCTGATCCGGTCAAAATCGGTCTGAACCGGTCTGATCCGGTCTGAAACGGTCTGAACCTGTCTGATCCCGTTTCATCAGGTCTGATCCTGTTTGATACCGTCAAAACCGTTTGATCCGGTCAAAACCAGTTCAATCCGGTCAAAACCGGTTTGAACCGGTCTGATCCGATTTGATCAGGTTTGATCCTGTCTGATCAGGTCACAATCGGTTTGAACCGGTGTGATCCGGTCTCAACCAGTGTAATCCAGTTTGATCCGGTTCAAACCAGTTTGAACCGGTCTGAACCGCTTTGATCCGGTTTCATCCGGGCTGATCCGGTTTGATCCGGTCAAAACAGGTTCTATCCGGTCAAAACCGTTTTTAACCGGTCTGATCCGTTTTGATCTGGTCAAAACCGGTTCGATCCAGTCAAAACCGGTTTGAACTGGTCTGATCCGGTTTCATCCGGTGTGATCCGAGTTTATCCGGTTTGATCCGGTCAAAACCGGTTCGATCCGGTCAAAACCGATTTGAACCTGTCTGATCCGGTTTGATCTGGTCTCACCCGGTTTGATCCGGTCTGATCCGCTTTGATCCGATCTGGTCCGGTCAAAACCGGTTTCAAACGGTCTGATCCGGCTTGATCCAGTCTCATCTGGTCTGAACCGGTCTGATCCGGCTTGATCCGGTTTGATCCGGTCTGATCTGGTTTGCTCCGGTATGATCCGGTCAAAATCGTTTTGAACCGGTCTGATCCGGTCAGAAACGTTGTGAACCGGTCTGATCTGGTTTGATCCGGACTGATCCGTTTGATCCGGTCAAAACCGGTTCGATCCGGTCAAAACCTGTTTGAACCGGTCTGATCCGGTTTGATCCAGTCTGATCCGGTCTGATCCGGTATGATCCGGTCTGGTCCGGTAAAGACCGGTTTCAAATGGTCCGATCCAGTTTCATGCAGTCTGATCTGGACTGAACCGGTTTGATCCGGTTTGATCCGGTCCGATCCGGTTTGCTCCGGTCTGATCCACTCAAAATCGGTTTGAACCAGTCTGATCCGGTCTGAACGGTCTGAACCGGTCTGATCCGGTTCGATCCCGTCAAGACCGGTTCGATCCGGTCAAAACCGGTTTGAACCGATCTGATGCGCTCTGATCCAGTTTCATCCGGTCTGATCCTGTTTGATCCGGTCATACCCAGTTAGATCCGGTCAAAACCGTTTTGATCCGGTTTGATCCTGTTTGATCCGGTCTGATCTGGTCAAAACCGGTTTGAACCGGTCTGATCGGCTCTCAACCAGTGTGATCCGATTTGATCCGGTTTCATCCGGTGTAACACGGGCAAAACCGGTTGGAACCGGTCTGATCCGGTCTGAAACGGTCTGAACCGGTCTAATCCGTTTTGATCCGGTCTAATCCGGTTTGATTCGGCTGATCCGGTCTGAAACGGTCTGAAACGGTCAAAACCGGTTCAATCCGGTCAAAACCGGTTTGAACCAGTCCGATCCAGTGTGATCCGGTCTGATCCGGTCTGATGCGGTCTGAAGCGGTCTGAACCAGTCTAAACCGGTTAGATCCGGTCACAAGCGGTTTGAACTGGTCTGATCCGGTTTGATCCGGTCGAAACCGGTTCAATCCCGTCAAAACCGGTTTGAACCGGTCTGATCCGTTTTGATCCGGGCTGATCCGGTTGGATCCGGTCTTATCCGGTTTGATCCGGTCTTATCCGGTCTGATTCATTCTGATCCGGTCTGATTTGGTCTGATCCGGTCTGATTCGCTCTGATCCGGTTTTATCCGGTCTGATCCGGTCAAAACCGGTTTGAATCTGTTTGATCGGGTCTGATCCGGTCTGATCCGTTTGATCCGGTCTGATCCGGTCACAACCGGCTTGAACCAGTCTGGTCCGTTTTGATTCGGTCTGATCCGGTTTGATCCGGTTCAACACGGGCTGATCCGGTCAAAACCGGTTCGATCCGGACAAAACCAGTTTCAACCCGACTGATCCGGTGTGATGCGGTCTGATCCAGTTTGAACCGGTGTGATCCGGTCAAACCCGCTTTGAACCGGTCTGATCTGGTCTCAAACAGTGTGATTCGGTGTGATCTGGTCAAAACCGGTTTGAACCGGTCTGATCCGGTTTGATCCGGTAAAAACCGGTTTGAACCGGTCTGATCCGGTTTCATCCGATCAAAACCGGTTTGATCCGGTCAAAACCGGTTCAAACCGGTCTGCTCCGGTTTGATCCGGGCTGCTCCGGTTTGATCTGGTCTCATCCGGTTTGATCCGGTGTGATCCGGTCTGATCCGGTCTGATCCGGTTTGATCCGGTCCGATCCGGACAAAACCGGTGTGAACCGGTTAGATCCAGTCTGATCCGGTATGATCCGGTCTGATCCGGTCACAACCGGCTTGAACCAGTCTGATCCGGTTTGATCCAGTCTGATCTGGTCAAAACCGGCTTTAACCAGTCTCGTCCGGTTTGATCCGGTCTGATCCGGTCACAACCGGCTTGAACCAGTCTGATCCGGTTTGATCCAGTCTGATCCGGTCACAACCGGCTTGAACCATTCTAATACGGTTTGATCTGGTCTGATCCTGCTTGAATCGGTGTGATCCGGTTTGATCCGATCTGATCCGGTTTGATCGGCTCTGATCCGTTCAAAACCGGTTTGAACCGGTCTGATCCGGTCTCAACCAGTGTGATCTGGTTTGATCCGGTTTCATCTGGTCTGATACGGAAAAAACCGGTTTGAACCCTCTAATCCGGTCTGCAACGGTCTGAACCGGTCTAATCCGGTTTCCTCCGGTCTCATCCAGTTTGAACCGGTCTCCTGTCATCTATAGGCTCCTTTATCTCACTAGTAGCAGTAATCTTAATAATCTACATGATCTGAGAAGCCTTTGCCTCAAAACGTAAAGTACTACTAATCGAACAACCCTTCACTAGCCTAGAGTGATTAAATGGCTGTCCTCCACCCCACCACACATTTGAAGAACCAGCCTATATTAAACTAAACGAAAAAGGAGAGAGTCAAACCCCCTAAAACTGGTTTCAAGCCAATCTTATAGCCCCTATAACTTTTTCAACAAGATATTAGAAAAATTATTTCCTGGCTTTGTCAAAGCTAAATTATAGGTTAAGCCCTATGTATCTTATATGGCTCACCCAGTTCAACTAGGTCTACAAGATGCCACATCCCCTGTTATAGAAGAACTAATCACTTTTCATGACCATGCTTTTATAATCACCTTCCTAGTCTTATACGCCCTGTCCTCAATACTCACAACAAAACTAACCAATACCAGTATCACAGATGCCCAAGAAATAGAAACTCTCTGAACCATTTTACCCGCAATTATCTTAGTTCTAATTGCCCTTCCATTCCGGCGCATCCTATATTTAACAGACGAAGTCAATAACCCCTCCTTTCCTATTCAATCAATCAGACACCAATGACACTGACCCTACGAGTACACGGACTATGGAGGCCTA
>NW_022162215.1:0-7249 GCF_008728515.1 Papio anubis | reverse complement strand
CTACTCATCCATCCATCTATCCATCCATCCATCCATCCATCCATCCATCCATCCATCCATCCATCCATCCATCCATTCGCCTATCCATCCATCCACTCACCTATCCATCCATCCATCCATCCATCCATTTATCCATCCATCCACCCACCCATTCACCTATCCATCCATCCGTCCAATCATCCATCCATCCATCCTATCCATTCATCCATCCATCCATCCACCTCTCAACCCGTCCATCCATCTATTCAACTACTGTATCTCCTAGATCACGTGCTATTGATTCTTCTTCCGAAATATATTTGAAACCACCAACTTCTGTCCATTTCCCTCAGTACCTCCTAAGCCCAGGCACCTTTGTCTTCAGGACAACAGCAGCTGCTCTCAACAGATAGAATGACCTTTTAGAAGTGAACACCAGATTATGCCATGTCACTGCTTGAAACCCTGCTGTGATCTCCCATTGTTTTTGAAATACAGACTTCAACCGGGCGCAATGACTCACACCTGTAATCCCAGCACTTTGGGAGGCCGAGGCGGGCAGATCACGATGTCAGGAGATCGAGACCATCCTGGCCAACATGGTGAAACCCCGTATCAACTAAAAAAAGAAATATAGACTTCAATTTTTCTTAATTATAACTCACAGACGGTAAAGCATGCAGCATGACAAACCCATAAATGTACATACCTGTGACCACACCCAGATGAAGATGCAGATCATTTCCAGTCCTTTGTGCCCTTCAGAGTCAATTTCCACCCCCAAGTAGTAACCACTATTTGGATTTCTGTGCTATGGATTGGCTTTGCTGTTCCTGAACTTCCTATAAATGGCATCATCTAGTATGCAGTCTTTGGTGTCTAGCTTCTATAGCTCAACATTATGTCTGTGAGGTTCATCCATGTTATTGTATCAGTAGTACATTCTTTTTTATTGCTGTGTAATATTTCATGAGATGAATATACCATGATTTGATAATCTATTCTGCTGTTGGTGGATTTTGGAGCTTTTTCCAGTTTGGGGTTCTTATGAATAAAGCTTTGCTATGGTTTCAATGTACATGTCCCTCCAAAGTTTATACGTTGGAACTTAACTCCCAAAGTGATGGTATTAAGAGATGAGGCCCTTGGGAGGTAATTGGGCCATGAGGGCAGGTGGCATTAGTACCCTTATAAAAGGGTACAAGGGAACTTCTGTCCCTTCTGCCATGTGAGGACACAAGAGACACCATCTTGAAGATAGCAAGCTAGCCTTCCCCAGACACCAGTCTTGCCAGCTCCTTGATCTTGGACTTCCCAGGTTCCAGCACCATGAAAAATAAATTTCTGTTAATTGTGAATTACCCGGTCTAAGGTATTTAGTTATAGCAGCAGGAACAGACTAAGACAGCCTGCTATGGGCATTCTTATACAAGTCTTTTGGTAGATATTATACTTATTTCTCTTGACCTAGTGTGGTAGGTAGAATAATGGTTCCCCAAAGATGTCTGTGTCTTAATTGCCAAAAGCCATGAATGTGTTAGGTTACATGACATAGGGAATTTTAATTAATTAATTAATTAATTTTTAGACAGAGTTCCACTCTATCGCCCAGGCTGGAGTGCAGTGGTACAATCTCAGCTCACTGCAACTTCTGTCTCCCAGCTTCAAGAAATTCTCATGCCTCAGCCTCCCAAGTAGCTGGGATAAAAGGTGTGTGCCACTACACTGGGCTAATTTTGGGGGTGTTTGTTTGTTTTGTTGTTTTTGTTTTTGAGATGGAGTCTCGCTCTGTTTCCCAGGCTGGAGTGCCGTGGCACAACCTCGGCTCACTGCAACCTCCACCTTCCAGGTTCAAGTGATTCTCCCTGACTCAGCCTCCCAAGTAGCTGGGATTACAGGCGCCCACCACCACGCCTGGCTAATTTTAGTATTTTTAGCAGAGAAAGGGTTTTACCATGTTGCCCAGGCTGGTTTCAAACTGCTGACCTCTGGTAATCTGCCTGCCTCAGTCTCCCAAAGTGCCCGGATTGAAGGCGTGAGCCTCCACGCCTGTCTGGCATAGGGAAATTAAGGTTGCAGATGGAATTAAAGCTGCTAATAGGCTGACCTCGAGATGATGATATTATCCTGGATTATCTGGATGGGCCCCATGTAATCACAGGATCCCTATAAGTGGAAGAGCGCAGCAGAGTGAGAGGACCAGAGAGATGGTAGCGTGAGAAAGACCCAGCCGGCCATTGCTGGCTTTGAGGATAAGCCAGGGAGCAGAGGCAGCCTCAGGGAGCTGGCGGAGGCAAGGCAATGGGTCCTCCCCCTACAGCCTCCAGAAGGAGCAACCCTGCTGCTACCATGATGACAGCCCAGTGACACCCAGTTTCTGACCTCTGACCTTTGAAACCATAGGATAGTAGATTTGTTTTAAGCCACCAAGTTTGCAGCAATTTGTTATAATGGCAACAGGAAACTGAAACAGGAAGAAGCCTAGGAGTAGGATTGCTGGGTCCTGGGATGGGCTAAAGACTCTTTTTTTTTTTTTTTTTTTTTGAGATGGAGTCTCACTTTGTTACTCAGGCTGGAGTACAATGGCATGATCTCGGCTTACTGCAACCCCCGCCTCCCAGGTTCAAGCGATTCTCTTGCCTCAGCTTCCCGAGTAGCTGGGACTACAGGCACGTGCCACCACGCCTGGCTAGTTTTTGTATTTTTGGTAGAGACGGGGTTTCACCATGTTGGCCAAGATTGTCTCGATCTCCTGACCTCACGATCCTCCCACCTCGGCCTCCCAAAGTGCTGGGATTACAGATGAAAGCCACAGCACCTGGCCAAGACTCTAATTCTTTGCATGATCTCCACCACCCAGCACGGCCAGCCCTGCCAACATGTCCACCCCGTCTCCTGCCACTCTGCCCCACCCCCCCCCTCCCACCTGATGCCAGCCTTCTCACCCTTCCTCAAAGGTCTCTTTTGCATGTGAGCGCCATCTGCTGAAGTGCCTTTCCCCTTCCTGCCCTTCAGTTATCAATTCAAAGGATATTTCCTCAAGGGAGCAAGGCCAGATTCTTTGTTTTGTACTCTCTCCCGTGCTCTGTTCTTTTCCTTCAGGGCGCTTGCCAAGGTTTGCCATGCCGTCTTCACTTCAGTGATTATTTAACTTTGTCCCCTCACACTCCACCCTCAGACTAGAAGCTTCATGTGGACAGGGACTGAGCCACCATGGTATCCTCAGCACTTAGTAGCCTGTGTGCCTGGCACATAGTAGGCCCACCACAGCTACTTGCTTGATGTGAAGTGAACTCTTTCTGTTTGGTAGGGAGGGGAAGTTGTCAACTGGATGCATGAGGATGTCAGAGAGCGTAAGAATAGGAGGGAGGAGAAGGAAGGAAGGGGAGAGGAGAAAGAGAAATTTACACCCTCAGCGTTAGTCTCAGGTCAACATCCCATGACAAGAAGATTCTTGAAAACCATTCAAGAATCTTGAGTGGGTGGATGGATGGATGGATGGATGGGTGGATGGATGGGCAGATGGGATCAAACCACAGAAGGAAAATGCTGATTTCTTAGTGAGAAAGGCTCTATATTCCTTTATAGACAACTCGATGCCTTTCCAGGGATCTTGTGATCCATTCTGACTGCACTTCGGAACAGCTGGCCCTGTCCCTGAGGCAGGAGGAACATGGTAAGTAGGTGAGGTGACCAAGACTCAGAGAGGGGCAGTGAGTTGCCCAAGGTCACAAACATGTTAGAATCAGAGCGCTGGGACCCACAACTGGGACTCCTGACTCCCAGCTCAGGGATGGGGTGAGATAGGGTTGCCAGATTCGGCAAATCAAAAAACAGGACACACAATTAAATTTGAATTTCAGATAAACGACAAGTAATTGTTTAATGTAAGTCTACCCCCAAAGATGGGAAGGGACATACTTATACTAAAAAGTTACCTGTCCATCTGGTATTCAAATTTCCCTGGGCATTCTGTATTTGATCTGGGGTCGGGGTAGGGCTTCAGGGTGGTGGTGGGGATAATCCTTGCTTCCCCACCAAGCAGTCCTTTCTAGGGACCCTGCTCATGCTACCCACAACACAGCATGTTTGTTCCCTGGACAGAGATGGCCACCCTCTGACCTGTTTGGCCTCCTTCCTTTTTGGCCTCTGAGGGTACTCCAGCCTTCAGGCAGGCCACTGTTCCCAACTTAACACATTAGAATCCCCTGCCCCGGCTGCACCCCAGGCCAATTACCTTGGAAACTCTGGGGGTTAGACATCAGGAGTTTCAAAACTCCTGCCTCCAGCACACAGCTGAGGTTGAAAACCACTGTGCTGGAAGTGTCACCAGAAAGGGGTCCCAATCCAGACCCCAAGAGAGGGTTCCTGGAGCTCGTGCAAGAAAGAATTCCGAACGAGTCCAAGTGCAAAGTGAAATCAAGTTTATTAAGAAAGTAAAGGCCAGGCGTGGTGGCTCACGCCTGTAATCCCAGCACTTTGGGAGGCTGGGGCGGGCGGATCGCCTGAGGTCAGGAGTTCAAGACCAGCCTGGCCAACTTGGTGAAACCCCGTCTCTACCAAAAATCCAAAAATCAGCCAGGTGTGATGGTGGGCACCTGTCATCTCAGCTACTCGGGAGGTTGAGGTAAGAGAATTGCTTGAACCCAGGAGGCGGAGGTTGAAGTGGAGCCGAGATCGTGCCACTGCACTCCAGCCTGGGCTACAGAGTGAGACTCCATCTCAAAAAAGAAAGAGAGAGAGGGAGAGAGAGAAAGAAGGAAAGAAAGAAAGAGAGAAAAGTGGTGAAAGAGCAGCTACTCCATTGACAGAGTAGGGAGTTCCCAAAAGTAAGAAGAGGAACGTGTCCACCCTAGGTACAATACTCATTTATATACAGGATTAAAAAAAGATTATGGAGAGATGTGCTCTGCTACAAGGGTTTGTGATAAAGCATTAATTTTCTTAATTACTGTATTTTGCAATAATCAATATTATTATCTTCAAAGCAAAATTAGGAATGCTTCTGTTCTCAAGGCATCAGGATATCAAGACACTCCTAAGTCTGGGTCTGTTTAGTAAACGTTATCAATCTGTTTCATTAACCGTAAACATCTAGAGGTTCGGAATAGCTAACTTTCTGGGAATGCAGCCCAACAAGTCCCAGCTTCATTTTCCTAGCCCTCACTCAAGATGGAGTCTCTCTGGTTCGAATGCCTCTGACAGAAGGACTTGCTTCTCCGCTGTTAATGTGGAATGGGCTCTGCCTTCGCCTGTTGGAGGAGCCTCAGGAAGCTCCACAGTCCGTCCCAGCTCTCCCATTTGCAAACCTCGCTGGGATGGACCCTTCTGCCTTTGACCTTCTCACCCCTTTCTGGTTGATTCGAGGAGTTTCCAGTTCCGAGGATGACAGTTTATGTCTACCTTCAGACTCATAGCGAAAGCAGGGGTGGGAGCCCCCAACTCAGGATCTGAGCCCCTGAAATACTGACACTTTGGGAGGCCAAGGCAGGCAAATCACTTGAGGTCAGGAGTTTGAGACCAGCCTGGCCAACATGGTGAAACCCCGTCTCCACTAAAAATACAAAAACTAGCTGGGCATGATGGTAGGTGCCTGTAATCCCAGCTACTAGGGAGGCTGAGGCAGCTGATGATGGTTTCCTAATTGCCCTTAAAGGGGCCAAAGTCCTTTCAGAGACTTTTCGCTCAAAGTTGGATGTCAAGAAGGATCCGCTAAAGCCCTGACCTAGAAGTTCGAAGGGTTTGTGATGGGGTCTCAAAGAAGCAGGACGGGTTGATGGGGAAATCCAGGAAACTTAGCAGCTCGGCTCAGAACCTTTTCTTAGTAGCTTTAAAAAGAAATTGAGGCAGGCACAATAGTCATGCCTATAATCCAGTCCTTTGGGAGGCCAAGGTGGGTGGATCATCGAGGTCAGGAGCTCGAGACCAGCCTGGCTAACAGAAACCCCGCCTCCACTAAAAATACAAAAACTAGCTGGGCATGATGGTAGGTGCCTGTAATCCCAGCTACTAGGGAGGCTGAGGCAGCAGAACCGCTTGAGCCAGAGAGGCAGAGGTTGTAGTGAGCTGAGATCGTGCCACTGCACTCCAGCCTGGACAAGAGAGCAAGACTCCGTCTCAAAAGAAAAAAAAAAGATAAAAAAGATATGCTCACCACCCCAACACACATACATTCTCTCTTCCCAAAACTTCCCTTTCTGGAAAGGATCAGGGTGACACTGGCTGTTGGCAAGGAGGCAGGCAGAAAGGGGAGGAGAGCTGTATTCTGTGGGAGACACAGAAGTCCCTCTAGCCAGAAGCCTCCTCTATCCAAAAGACTCCTGGGTGAAGAGACCCTGCCGTATATGCAGGGAGCCAGGACTTCTATTTTGATAGGCCTTGCAGAGGGGGCTGAGAATGGACTTTGCCCTCTCTCTTCTGCCTCTTATCTCTGAGAAAGGACTGCTGTTGCCTCTAAGCTCAGGGAGCCTGCTGCACCCCCAAAGCCAGCCATGAGTCTGGGAGGTCCGTAACTGGGATTTAGAGTGGGCTCTAAAGTGTGAATCCCTCATTTTCTGGTTGTGGGACTCTATGAGGCTCAGTTTCCTAATCAGGGAAATGGGTTCAAAAATGTCCTCCTTGGGTGCTGGTAAGGATTCTAGGTGTGGTGCTTGGTGCACGATAGGTGCTCAGTCGAGGTGCTTTCCCTGAGCTTTTGTGCTGGGGTACTGGCGACATTCAAGGCTGAGCTTGAGCAGTTAGCAGAAACTCAAGGGTGATCCCTTGATTGGGCAAACTGAAGTCATCCCATCCTCTCCTGAGGTGTCAGCCAGAAGGTGGCCTTTTTGGTAAATTCATGAATGATGATGGCTTCCTAATGGGCCCCCAAAGGGGCCAAAGTCCCTTTCAGAGACTTTTCTGCCTTGGGAAGTTGATGTCAAGAAGGATCCGCAAGCCCTTGGACTCCAGAGCACTGAAGGCAGGTTTGTGATGGGGTCTCAAAGAACAGGACGGGCTGGAGGAGGATGGGGAAATCCAGGAAATCTCAGGCAGCCTCGGCTCTCAGAACCTTTTTCTTAGTAGCTTTAAAAAAGAAATTGAGGCAGGCACAATAGCTCACGCCTATAATCCCAGTCCTTTGGGAGGCCAAGGTGGGTGGATCATCTGAGGTCAGGAGCTCGAGACCAGCCTGGCCAACATGGTGAAACCCCGTCTCCACTAAAAATACAAAAACTAGCTGGGCGTGATGGTAGGTGCCTGTAATCCCAGCTACTAGGGAGGCTGAGGCAGC
>NW_022162214.1:0-7252 GCF_008728515.1 Papio anubis | reverse complement strand
AAAAAAAAAAAAAAAAAAAAAAAAGAAACAGCCACTTTCTCCCGTTATGGCACTAGTTATAAATTTTCTTTGTATTAAAAAAGAAAATACAAATAAGTGGGGAGGTTAAGGGTCTGGGCTCTGAAGTCAGACAAGCTGTGTTAAATCCCTGCCCTGCCACATAACAATGTGACCTTGGGTAAGTATTTTTAACCTCTCTAAACCTTACGTTCCTCATTTGAAGAGAGGGAAAATAATCGTAGCTCTCTCAGGGGGTTTCTGTGACCATTGAATGAGGTCATGCTTGTAAAGTGCTTAACATTCATAGCAAACAATTAATATCACTTATTACTTTTGTTACCCATAATCCTGCTACTCAGATATCACTGCTGTTAATGTTTTGATGTACAGGAGGGGTCCTCATTAATTGAATATTTATTACCTAAGTCACAGCAGTTACAAACTTGTTAGAATATAGCAGCATGAAAGTATTAGCTCATTAACTGACTAATTATAAAATATCTGCTCTTAGACATACCTTCCTGCTTAATCCTTGTGTCCAGCCCACCCAGTGTATCAACATCTGATGTTTCAATGCAAACACAAGGCAAATTGAAATATGAAACTGCAAATCTTACACAAAATGCAGGATTTCATGTAAGCAATGCTGGGAGTCTTATCATTGAGAAATGAGAATCTGGCAGAGTTAGACCAGTTAACAAGTGAAGAACAGAAAATCAGCTGTGATAGTGGCATGAGAGGCCCCTTGAAAGAGAATGATTTGAATATTAAAGGATAAAGAGAGGCTCTTGGGAAAATGATGAAACTCTCAAATATTTCTGCAAAAGAGACTCTTTACCCTGGCTTTTTGGACAGGAGCTAATTTTGCCAGATGCTTTTCTTAGACAGACTCCACTTCTTTCCTGTAGTTGCATCTTGCTAGGCCCATGACCATCAAGGTGTAACCGGCTGGGCCTGATGGCTCATGCCTGTAATCTCAGCACTTTGGGAGGCTGAAGTGGGCACATCACTTGAGCTTAGGAGTCAGAACAGCCTGGGCAACATGGTGAAACCGCATCTCTACAAGAAATACACAGATTAGCCAGGTGCGGTGGCATGTGCTTGTAGTTCCAGCTACCTGGGAGGCTGAGGTGGGAGAATTACTTGAGCCTTTGAGGCTGAGGCTTGGGGAGCCATGTTCGTGCCAATGTACTACAGCCTGGGTGAGAAAGTGAGACCCTGTTTAAAAAAAAAAGTGTAACCTTTAGAGTGGATTCTCCAACATAAACAAATCTTGTAAATATTACTTTTGAAGAAATTGTGGTCTACACTGATGCCCTTTTGTCTTTCCTGACAGGGGTCTTATATAACAAAGAGGATTGTTGAGTCTGCAGAAACATAACCTACTTACAGAAAGATCAGATCTCTTGGCCTTTCTGCAGCTGCTACAGGGTTTTTGGTAGCAGGCCTCTCATTTCTGGTAGTAGATCCTATTGAGAAGCTGATGAAGGTTAATTATCCCCCTTCCAGAAAAATGAACATTTGTACCCAGCATGAAAATTTTCTTTTTTTTTTTTTTTTTTGAGACGGAGTCTCGCGCTGTGTCACCCAGGCTGGAGTGCAGTGGCGCGATCTCGGCTCACTGCAAGCTCCGCCTCCCAGGTTCAGGCCATTCTCCTGCCTCAGCCTCCGAGTAGCTGGGACTACAGGCGCCCGCCACCACGCCCGGCTAGTTTTTTGTATTTTTAGTAGAGACGGGGTTTCACCATGTTAGCCAGGATGGTCTCGATCTCCTGACCTCGTGATCCGCCCGCCTCGGCCTCCCAAAGTGCTGGGATTACAGGCTTGAGCCACCGCGCCCGGCCGAAGACCTTGTTCTTAGTCTATCATTGGATCCCTCCACATGCTTGGCACAGAGCGAATGCTTAAGACATGGGTGTTGAAATGAGGAAATTCTACCAATTTTCTAAATATATATACACACAAGATTTCTTTGAGCTGCATCTGCTCTGACAAACCAAAGGCGGTAGCATTGCACACACGCTTTGATATTAAGCTGTAACAAATATGTTACCCTTGCCAATTCATTTTGGCTCATATAGATAATTTGCAGTGTTACAACAGTTATAAACACGTTGACCCACAACACTGACTCATGTGAGCTAATGTACAAAGAAATTGGGCTGCAGCAATACGAAATCTAGTTCTAGTCAAATCTAAACTGTGTTAGTACTTGACAAGATAACATTTTTCATGTATCAGATTGGCAGAGACTAAAAAGAGCTTGATAAAACAATGTCGGTATGGGGAAACAGAAACTCTCATTTAATTTCAGGTGGGAATGTAAGTTGGTACAATTTCTGTGCAGGACAATTTGGTAATTTGTTAATACCTATCAAAATAAAAAATACAAGAAGCAATTTTACTTGGAGGAATTTATCGTACAATCACATTCATACCTATATACAAGAATGCCTATGGTTTCTTGAGAAAAGTACACAACACCATCTAGGAAGTATTCTTACCAAAGCATGAAGCCTGAATCTGATAGTCTCCTGATCAAACCACTAGTTTGCAGGAAATACAGGGAAGAGAGGAGAACATGTTAAATAACACCACGCAATGCAGTCAGCAAAACTCAGAATGTAGAAAACTGAAGGACAAACCACACAGATTTGTCAACAAGTATATTGCAAGGAATAAAAGAAGGGGATTTATAAACTAAAAGAAACTGAAGAAGGATTATCGGTCAAATGCAATGTGTGGACCTTGTTTGCATTCTGATTTTAATATACCAGCTCTAAACAATAGTGCATAAGGCAAATCCGAACACAGGATGTTATTGATATCAATGAATTATTTTTAACTTTCTGAGTAATGGTAATGGTATATTTTGTTAAAGAAAAGGGTTCTTATAATATATAATTAAATATCTATGGAAGAAGCTTGCCTCGAAATAATCTATTAGGGCGAGTGGAGGGCTATAGATGAAACAACTTCGCCCACGAGTTAGGTGGTTATTGTTAAAGTTGTGCTATTTGCTCTACCATTGTATATCTTTTGCATTTTCCCTTTTAAAGGGAAATGTCTATTGACATCTGATGTCAATATTCCTTGTAATAGAATAGAAATCTAAAAACAGCTTATATATCTATAATAAGAATTGGCTAAATCAATTAATGTAGACCCACACAATGGAATATTATGATATTATTAAGAAGAGGTGTGTGCTATATGTGTGTATCTCCTGATATGGAACAACTTCCAAGATAGAGCAAGTGAAACATAATGTAAAACAGTATGAATAATATGCTTCCATTTATGTAAAAAAGGGAGATAAGTATACACATGTATACATGGATTTGTATAGGTTATTTCTAAAAATGTTTTAAAGAAATTGCTAAGAGTGGTTTCCCCTGGAGAAGGGGCTGGGTGTTATAGGAGAATGGGGTAAGAAAGAGACATTAATTACTTTTCTAATAAAAAAATGCTTTTCATTTAATTAACACTTTAATATATAGCCCATACCCGTAGTTAATAACTGAGGTTCTTGAGTTGACTCATGCTCATACTAATTGCCAAATAGACGCTAGAAAAATTTTTGCTGACTAGTAAAAGTTTGGAGGTTAAAACACATTTTGAAATTGTCTGCAAATTGGCAAGCATTAATGCTCTCCTTTGTGTCAAAGGAAAGACATGCACCTCTCACTCACAAATGAGAGAAACATTTCCATTTGGAGATTCCCCAGAGGGACTTATGTTTATAACTAAACACATGTTTTCAAGGGATACTAAGCTGCAGAGGAAATTCGACCCTCTAGAGCAGTGGCAGAGATAATCTGAAACAGCAGATAATCCAAACCTCATAATATTTTGTTTTCAAACGCACAATATTATTTTTAGAAGCAGTCTATTTATGTTCTTAATTATGTTTTTCTGAGGATAATAGACATATTAAAGTGAATTTGTAGTCTCTGAGCACCCACCAACAGAAGGTGGTGGAACATATGGGCCAGAAATATGCTTTGTGGTAGAGGAGATTCTGATAACCTATAACTAGGTCAGGAGGTGGTGACTGTAGATTTTTATTTCACTTCCGACTGCTATTTAGACCTTCTGCCTTTGCCTTCATATGACCTCCCCTCCAAAATCTTTCTGAGAGCATTCCATCTAATTTTCCTTCCAAGCCAAAGTTTAAAATAACAATACTGATCTGTAAGAAGAGAAGAAATCATTAGCATCCTCTATTTATAAAGTAAAAAGATTAGGGTATTTTTCAATTAATATATTCCACATGGACAACTCCATTATTCCTGCCTAGTGAATGGTGAGTGTCCTGTACTCCAATTCACTCAGGTATACAGTTGAACAAGTAGGGCAGAAGCCTCAGGTAGACAGTGTAGAAAGCTGTAGATCACTGGTAAGGAGGCATTGCCTTTTTAAAAATGTGTTGTTGTTGCTGCTGTTGTTTGTGTGTGTTGTGAAAGGTAACAGAATGAAATTTCCCTTGTCCTGACCACTGCCTCCCTAAAGTTATGCTGGGCAATTCTAGACGTGTTACCTTGTTTCCTCCTCACAAAAGACTCAGTGAAAGGGGTGAGGGTGGGGAACAGCTGCATGGGCAGAGCAAGAAATGGTGACGACCCCCCGATTTCTAGCTTGGCCGACGTGGGCCGACACGGTAGATGTGATGCCTTTAACAGAGAAGGAACACAGCAAGAGCTGCAGATTTAGGCGAAAGTTAGGAAGAGTTAGCGAGTTCAATTTTCTACAGGATAATTGGTGGGTCAGTAGGTCTTGACAGGTCACGTGGTGCATGATGGGTCATAACCTTTTAGCCAGTGAAAGAAACAAGCCATCCTTTCTATCCCTCTGCAAATCTTAATTCCCACCATATGTTTTACTGCCCATGGCACATTACAGATCATTGGTCTATTTCTTAAATGACAGAAAACCGTATTTCTATTGTTCGTGTCTTTATACATTTAGCACATATATTTGCAATAGAAAAGTTTTATTTTTTAAAGTGCAAGTAACATGGAAGCATATTTTATTTTTTCTAATAGCTGTATTCCCTTAAAGTGGCATATATTTCTATGAATTTCCAGCTCACTTGAGGAAAGTGCTTCTTTAAAGACACACAAATATCCAGTAAAGCATTAAAAAAAGTTCATCCTTACTCACAGTTAACATGTAGGTTCAAACAATATTATTCACCTTCCCATTCTGGCAAGGTTGTGGGGAAACTGAAGGGCACTTTCCAAACGGTGATACAGGCAGTGCAAATCCCTGCAACCTCTTTGAGGCCAGTGTCCATGAGCTTAACCACTCTATATTGCCCTGCTATCCCGGCTTTGTGACTTTCTCAAAGTCTTTCTTTTTTTTTTTTTTTTTTTTTTGAGACGGAGTCTCGCGCTGTGTCACCCAGGTTGGAGTGCAGTGGCGCCATCTCGGCTCACTGCAAGCTCCGCCTCCCAGGTTCACGCCATTCTCCTGCCTCAGCCTCCGAGTAGCTGGGACTACAGGCGCCCGCCACCACGCCCGGCTAGTTTTTTGTATTTTTAGTAGAGACGGAGTTTCACCATGTTAGCCCGGATGGTCTCGATCTCCTGACCTCGTGATCCACCCGCCTCGGCCTCCCAAAGTGCTGGGATTACAGGCTTGAGCCATCGCGCCCGGCGTCAAAGTCTTTCTAAAGTCACTTCTCAAATGACTTTCTACAAATATATGCCCACAAATACAGTAAACATTGTTTAAGAATGTCCATTGCACTTCATGTCTAAAACACAAAAAGCAACGGCAACAAAAGCCAAAATAGACAAATGGGATCTAATTAAACGAAAGAGCTTCTGCACGGCGAAAGAAACTACCATCAGAGTGAACAGGCAACCTACAGAAGGGGAGAAAAATTTTGCAATCTACCCATCTGACAAAGGGCTAATATCCATAATCTATAAAGAACTCAAACAAATTTACAAGAAAAAAACAAACAACACCATCAAAAAGTGGGCAAAGGATATGAACAGACACTTCTCAAAAGAAGACATCCATGTAGCCAACAGACACATGAAAAAATGCTCATCATCACTGAGATGAGCAAAATAGCAAAGACTTGGAACCAACCCAAATGTCCATCAATGATAGACTGGATTAAGAAAATGTGGCACATATACACCATGGAATACTATGCAGTCATAAAAAAGGATTAGTTCATGTCCTTTGCAGGGGCATGGATGAAGCTGGAAACCATCATTCTCAGCAAACTATCACAAGGACAGAAAACCAAACACCACATGTTCCCACTCATAGGTGGGAACTGAACCCTTGGACACAGGGTGGGGAACATCACACACCAGGGCCTGTCAGGGGGTGGGAAACGAGGGAGGGATAGCATTAGGAGAAATACCTAATGTAAATGATGAGTTGATGGGTGCAGCAAACCAACATGGCACGTGTATACCTATGTACCAAACCTGCACATTGTGCACATGTACCCTAGAATTTAAAGTATATATATAAAAAGAATGTCCATTGCAATATTGAAATAGCAAACCGAGAGAAACAGATTAAATATTCATGAATGAGTGACTAGTTAAATAAATTATGGTACATCAGGCATTGGAATATCATGCAGAATAAAGGTGATCTATATGTATTGGGCCCTATGTGTAGTGTGATCCCATTGGAGTCTAAACAAAAACAAAAATAAAAAAGTTCTTTCTCTCGCTACTTATATATTGTAGAAAATCGGGGGATATTCATGTTGGTGACTTCTAGGGGTAAGATTAGAGTGGGAAAACGGTACAGGAAGACTTTCTTCTTTTTCTTTCTCCTTAATTGCTTAACTTAAAAAAAAAAACCTATGTATCTAAAACAATAGAAAAAGAGATGCTGAAAAAGTTCTTTTTAATTTTAATTTTGTAACCTTTAAAACCCATGCCGCTCTTCTGATGCATCTAAAAATGTCATGTCCTCCTTTAGTGCTGTTTGAAACTTGAAAATAAATATTGTTGGCCAGGCGTGGAGGCTCACCCTTGTAATCCCAGCACTTTGGGGGGCCAAGGTGGGTGGATCACAAGGTCAGGAGTTCAAGACCAGCCTGGCCAACATGGAGAAACCCTGTCTCTACTAAAAAAAAAAAAATACAAAAATTAGCTGGGCATGGTGGCCGGTGCTTATAATCCCAGCTACTTGGGAGGCTGAAGCAGGAGAATTGTTTGAACCTGGGAAGGCAGAGGTTGCAGTGAGCCAAGATCACGCCACTGCACTCTAG
>NW_022162213.1:0-7252 GCF_008728515.1 Papio anubis | reverse complement strand
GGAGGGGGGAGGGATTGCATTGGGAGTTATACCTGATGTAAATGACGAGTTGATGGGTGCAGCAGACCAACATGGCACAAGTATACATATGTAACAAACCTGCACGTTATGCACATGTACCCTACAACTTAAAGTATAATAATAATAAATTAAAAAAAAAAAAAAAAAAAAAGAACTCTGGGGACAAAACAGGCTTTTTGATATTTGAACATATAAGAAATAAAATGTAATTTGACTCCTGTTTCACAATATACAAGAAAAAATCAATCCTAGGATTGTAGACTTAAATGTGCAAAATAAAACAATAAATCCTCAAGAAAATAATACAGGTATGACTTGGGATAGAAAAGGCGAAAGCTTTAATATAAAAAGATTGATAGGCCATGCCTGTAATCCCAGCACTTTGGGAGACTGAGGCAGGTGGATCACTTGAGGTCAAGAGTTCAAGACCAACTTGGCCAACATGGTGAAACCCCATCTCTACTGAAAATGCAAAAAATTAGCTGGATGTGTTGGTGCTTGCCTGTAATCACAGCTACTCAGGAGGTGGAGGCAGGAGAATTGCTTGAACCTGGGAAGTGGAGGTTGCAGTGAGCTGAGATCATGCCATTGCACTCCAGCCTGGGTGACAGAGCGAGACTCCATCTCAAAAAAAAACACAAAACTTGATAAAGATGACTTTATAAAATTAACAGCTTTATAAAGGGCAGAAGAGATATTTATAGCACATATAAACAGAAAAGAGCTCTTATTCATATTATAAAAGATGTCTTACAAGCCAACATGGAAAAAAAAATTAGGAAACTCAGCAAAAGAGCAGGCATTTAATAGAAAACAATATTCAAATGTCCAATAGGAGAGAAAATGGTTGAACTATAGCAATTACCACAGGTATTCTAATTAAAACAACAATTAGATACCTTTATTACACATGGGGATAACTAAAATGAAAAAAACTGACATTTCCAAGTGTGGACAACAATATAGAGCCACTGGAATTTTGTACACTGCTGGTCACTGACTGTATGACCTGAAAAGCCAAGTTGAATTGGGTTGAGGAAAAGGGGCTGGAGGAGAAGTCTTCAAGACAGAATGCACTGGGCACACACATCTAAAGACTGACAAAGATATTCAGAGAGTAATATATGCTATTTTGCTTCCATCCTTTCCCTTCTCTCTCAAATCTCACATGAGTTCCTCTTTTGGCTAACTCTAACCCAGCGCCAGACAGAAAATATTTCTGGGAAACAGTTCTCAGCTTAACAAACTTGACAATAAAAGGGCAAACAAAGGATGAAAGATAGTTTCACAGAGTTAAAAACACAGGCTTTGGAATCAAGCAATACTAGATTTTAATTTTAATGTAGTCTTTTACAATTCATGTGATCTTAGTCAACTTAGCTAATCCCTCAGAGGCTTGGTTTCCATGCCCATAAAATAAGGAAAACGATATATGTCTCACAGACTTGTTTAAAGGTTAAGCATTATAATGCATATATACATATCAGAAATATATATATATATATTTCTCAAGGCAGTGCCTAGTTCATAGTGAGCTTTAATAAATGGTTCCCTTTAACAATACTACTGCTGATAACTTGCAAAGAGACAGGTACTAGAATTTTCTGAGGAGCTTTTAAAATATAATGATACAGACTCTGTCCAGCAACATTCTAATTTATTTGATAAATTTTCCTGTCAATAATGGGATTCATTGAGTCAGGATGCTCCACCTTATGAAATGTCTCAGTCATAGACTAAGTCAACCTCTTTATTTGCTTTCTCTGGACCAGCACTCTTCAGTGTACAAATTTTGTTCCAGTCATGTTTCTAGAGGATACACCTCAGAGTTCATTGGATTTGTAAGTCATCCTGATGACTTTGAGTGACAATAAGAGAAATCCTTGAAAAGGACATTAGGAAATGTATTCATTTTAATTAACAATATTTTGGGAAGCTGGTACTGCAGAATATTAAACGCATTTATTTTCTTCAGATTCTTGCCAGTTGTAGCTATAGTGGATGACCTTCTAATGACCTTTGTACCAAATGGGGGGATGGGATGAATAAGAGAAATTCTTACTGTAACTCTCTCCTCACTGACTACAGAAGGAAATAATGTTATTCCTATTCGAAATGTAAATGTGAGATACTGTGGTGAATTAATTCACAGGTATGCTGAATGCAATATGACTGAAAAGAAGTGAAAATTTGCTTCTTAGAATTCAATGGGAAGGCAACTACTAATCTTCAAGTTGTAGATGAGTTCCTTTTCGTTGGCAGGCACTCTTTAATGCTTTAAAAGTTTAATATTCTCTGAAGAGGAGTTAAATGCATTTTAAAGTGCCGTTTGTTGTGTGTTCTGGGAAAATGAAGTAGAAATGGGAACATTAGGGTCATAGTGCGTTGTTACCGAAAATGAATCCCATTTTACCTCTACTTCACAGTATTCATATATTTTTAATATAATGAGTTCATCCATATTTTAAGATTTAAGATCTTACCTTTCAGGCCTGCCCTTCTCTAGTGAGTAGGCTGTTTAGTATTTTTTGCTTTTTGTGGGGCTTTTTGTTTTTGCTTCTTTTCTCCTTTTGTGAATTTGTGTACTGGCTGGCAGTTCAATTGATAGAGTTGTATTTTTGTAAGATTGCCCCGCTAAACTCAAGCTTACGGTTTCTTTGAACTAAGTTGGTGGTATGAATGAATAAGAAGAAACTGAAGAAAGACACAGGTATTAAAATATTATGGGTGGGGACAAGTGGCACAGTCAAAACTAGACTAAAGCTGAGAAATGAGAAATTTGGGGAGGTAGTCTGAATTTTGCTCTACATGGTGGGAAAAATCCAGTTCCTATATGTGTTTGTCCAGATTTAGATAAAAATCATTTTTTGTAGTTCTTCATCCACAGTTACAGGGTTTGAAGTGATTTTTCTTCCTTTCACTTTCTCCTCAAATTTTGCCAATAATTAATGAATACATCAAGTATTTATTGAGTGCCTAAAATGTGCTCTAGGCAACAGTGAAAATGCACAGTCCATGTTCTCCCAGGGATTACTATGAGCTCATCCTCTCCCATTACGGATGTCTACTGTTGGCAAAGTCATCATCCACCACAGGCTCTTTGCAGGCTGCTATCTTTCCTTCAGATACATGCCTTTTGCCTCTGAGCCCAAATGGAGGAAAAAGGAGAAACCTTGTACCAATTCCTCGTTCACTAGACTCTCAAATATTTCTCAGCCATTGTCTGTAGACATAATAATGGAAAATTAAAAAAAATCAAGTATTAAAAGCAATGTATATTAGGCACTCTCCTAGTTATTTGCATATGTCATTTTGCTTGATCCTGACAATATGCTATGTTGCTTTTGGGGCTCTCGAGTGATCCTACTTAATCAGCTTCCACAGGACGACTTCTCTCCTTTGGGTCAAATTTGCCTCAGAGATGAGTCTTAAACACCATCTAACGTTCAAATGGTTTATTCTGGCAGTATTCTTAGAAGACAAACAGCAGGAGCAGGCTGGTGGCAGCAGCCAGATTCAGTCAGCATCAGGTAACCACCTGACTGGGGATCTCCATCTAGAGACCATTCTCAGAGTTTGGGGAATTCTTCCACCTTTCTTCTACTTGTCCTCAGTGCATATCAGTTACTAGGTGTTTCTTTCATAAAGGGAGTTCAAGCTATTCTTGTAAGGGTAAGCTTTGAATTAAGGTTTGTGAAAGTTGCATCTATGCTGAAGTGGTCTTGTCTCTTGGAAGTCCCCTGGTCAGGGTTGGAAACCGCCAGGTCAGGGTGCACTACATGGTATAGTGTCAGACCTACAAGATGTTTGAGTGGAATTTATGGCTATCATTAACCCTATAGCCACTGTATGTATGTCTTTTATAATATACTATATTATAGGGAACAGGCCTCCCCACCTGGCCATAAACTGGCCCCAAAACTGGCCATAAACAAAATCTCTGCAGCACTGTGACATGTTCGTGATGGCCATGATGCCCATGCTGGAAGGTTGTGGGTTTACCTTGTGGGCAAGGAACACCTGGCCCACCCAGGGTGGAAAACTGCTTAAGGCGTTCCTAAACCACAAACAATAGCATGAGCGATCTGTGCCTTAAGGACATTTTCCTGCTGCAGATAACTAGCCAAAGCCCATACCTTTGTTTCCCCGCAAAGGAATGCTTTTAGTTAATCTATAATCATAAAGGAATGCTTTTAGTTAATCTATAATCTATAGAAACAATACTTATCACTGGCTTGCTGTCAATAAATATGTGGGTAAAACTCTGTTTGTGGCTGTCAGCTCTCAAGGCTCTCAGTCCTCTAATTTCCCACTCTACACTCTATACTTTGGTGTGTGTGTCTTTAATTCCTTTAAAACCCAGCGTTGCTGGGTTAGGATCTCCATGACTGAGCTGGTCTTGGCACAATATACTATAGAGACCACTATTTTGCTCATTTTTCTTTGATTAAAAAAAAGTTTTAAAGAGTGTTAAAAAGAGAGTTTTAAAGCCCTTGTTTAAGGTCACTTGATAAGTACATGGCTCAACTAGGATTCTAATCCAATTTTAATAACACAGCTCTTAACCCTTTTCACAAATAAGATAAATGATATTTCTCATACATTTTTGTTCTTTTGTTTTTAAAATGTGTACATAGATACTATGATAAATTACATAGCAATTAATTTAAAGAGAGTGAATGATTTCATAGTAACTTTACTTTGATTATACTCCCTTTTGTAAGAAAAGCAAGTATTCTGCTGTGTGGGATGGCACTCAAAATTATTTGATATTTAGGCCAGACACAATAGCTTATACCTATAATCCCAGCACTTTGGGAGGCTGAAGTGAAGTGGGAGCATTGCTTGAGGCCAGAAGTTCAAGCCTACGTAATATAGTAAGAATCTGTCTCTGCAAAAAATACAAAATAGCCAGGCATGATGTTGTGTGCCTGTAGTCTTAACTACTTGAGAGCATTAGGTGATTAGGTGGGAGGATCTCTTGAGTCCAGAAGGTTGAGGCTACAGTTAGCCATGATTGTGCCATGGTACTCCAGTCTAAGTGACAGAGTGAGATCCTGTCTCAAAAAAAAAAAAAAAAAAAAAAAGGTATTTAAAATTGGCCTTTATACTAAAAAATATATATGTTGTCAAATACTCTATTATACTCTAAGCTTCTTGAGGGCCAAGGGAATGATCTTGTTCAGCTTTGTATTCCTAGTGCTTAGCTATGTCTGTCACTTAGGAGGGCAAGAAATTTGTATTAAATGTAGGTGTATAGATAAATAAATTATATCGTTAATGAAGTAGAAGAGTGGTCCAAATATCTAACATAAAATAAGAGCTCCATAATAATTGTCCGGTATTTGTGGAATAAGTTTGCATCAGTATCAGAAAGACAGAGATAGAGAGGTGACCGTACAGTCATTGGTTCATGCAAAGGGAGAAACTTGGAGTCTACCGAGAGCATGATGCTGATGGCAGTAGGAGAAGAATTACTCGCCATCTGAACTCACTTGCTGACTGTGGGACACTCAATCAGACTCTGCATCACTGAGTCCTTTTTTCTTTTAAAACTTCCACATTCATTCATGTAATGTAAATATATGAATACAGTCTAATGGGTATGTGTTTGGAAATGCAATGTGCAGAAAATATTGAGGTAGTAAACAAAAGAGAATGTGGGAAACAAATGTCAGAACCAAACAAAAAGGCTGGGAAAGTTAAAAAGGGCAAATGCTTTTTTGCATATTCTTCCTACTTTGTTGACTTAAAACTGATGTCCAAAAGACTTGTGTGGAAAGAATAAAATAATTTAATCCATCATTAAAATTTAACTGTTTGTTTGATGTTGGTGTGCATTTGTTTTCCTGCATCCTGTAGCTAGATATAGTTAATTAAATTTCATACATGAAACTTGACACACTCTCTCTCTCTCTTCCCCCCATATATATATATTCTGTGCTATATTTGGAGAGAGCACATTGAGTATTGGGATCCCAAAAGAATTAGTTACTTGTTTTTCTACTTTGTAATTACACCAATGAAGGATGCCAGTGAAGGACACTGAATATTTTCAAGATATGGAATTTTTATGTTTCTTTGTTTTTATTTTTCTCTTTATAGTTTTTTATTGATTTTAATTAGACAGTCTTCTGTTTATGAGGGAGTATAGGAAATTTAATATCCCCAAACTAAAGAAAACAAACAAAAGAGAGAGAAACATTTAGCAAGATTAGTTTCTTGAATTGTATTTTGCATTCTAGTTTGAGGTTTTCCTTTTTTCCCTTAAGACAGATTTGGTATAGAAAAAGGCACCCCAGGAGAGTGCTCTAAGCTTCCACAGCGCTTGTCTGAGGTGAATGGTGTTTCATTAATTTCACGTGAAATCTTCTTATGTGACAGTATAATTATAATATTATACAGCTTAGCTAGACGGCTTGAAATGATGTGCCAGCACAACCCTAGAAATGAAGGGTCATGCAGGGTACAAGGAGTCGTCAAGATTTCATTTTGAAAACTAAGTACTCGTGACAAGGGACAAAATTGCTAGTGTATTTCTGTATTCGAGGTGACTTCCATTGCTTACGAGGTACCTTACAGTTTGGTGTGATGTCTCTAATTTTTTGAAATGCCAGTCACTTCAATTCATGCCTCTTTTTGCTTAGGTAAGAACCTAGGAAAACTGTACTGATGACAGATAAGAAAGAAGAAACACTTCATGCTTTGCTATGAGATGGGAGTAATGTAGTACTGGATATTAGAAATTCACTCAAAATAAATGGAAGACTCTTGGGGTGTGAGGTGGGCAAAATTTTTGTCTATTGAAAAGCATGAAAAGCAGCTTTCTTTAGTTCATCACAGAGAGCACATCGATATACAAAACTTTCAAGAAGGTTTTATTTGGCTATTTCACTGTTATCCATTTGAATCTATTCACATCTATTAATTACCTAGCCTATTAGACCTCCCATTACTTTTAACGGAGGTTACAGGTAAATGAGAACCATAGCATCAGATGTACTCTCAGTGCAGTTGAAATCAAGTTTCTTATTCCCCACTTGATCATGGTGGATAAGCTTTTTGATGTGCTGCTGAATCCGGTTTGCCAGTATTTTATTGAGGATTTTTGCATCGATCTTCATCAGGGATATTGGTCTAAAATTCTCTTTTTTTGTTGTGTCTCTGCCAGGCTTTGGTATCAGGATGATGTTGGCCTCATAAAATGAGTTAGGGAGGATTCCCTCTTTTT
>NW_022162212.1:0-7257 GCF_008728515.1 Papio anubis | reverse complement strand
TAAGAACACATATTCATAGATGTGCACGCATATTTGTAAACATAGCACAACCATAGGTTTTGATATTAGGTAAGTTGCTAGACAGTAAATGGAATAGAAGTTTCTGCGCTCTGACTCTATACTCCCTGAAGCTCTATTTTACACTCTGAGCTGCCCTGGTCTTTTTAGAGTTTCCCAAACAATCAAGGGGACAGATTTTCTACCTTGAAATAAAAGCTTAATGTAGGGCTGTCCCCGCCTCACCCCTTGGCCTGGATGCTCCCAGGCCAGCAGGAGAATGTGAAGAGCTGAGCTGAGCCTGGGGAGGTTTCCAATGGGGAGAGGACACCTGGCCTTTGATAGGCCCCGGGTCCTAGCAGGTCAAAGCTTTGGGCCAATCAGGGAATGGGGAACTTGCCATGTGATCAAACCCTAGGGAGACCCCGAGTGTTTTCCCAGCTGCTGGGACCGTGTCAGGAGAGCTGCAATGTCCCAGATTGACTGCAGGGCCCCAGTTCCTATCAGGCCTCTGTGACAGGCCTGAGCCCTTCCCTGGAGGGTCCTAGATGGCCTGGATCAACTTTTCTGGTGCTGCTGCTCCTCACCTCAGAATGGATTTATCGAAATTCCAAGTTCTAGATGAGCATTGTTGGCCCAGAGGAGACAATCTCGTTGGGACTAAATTAGAGAAGACTTGTCTTCCATCAGCATTAAAATAGGCTTTTTAATTAGATCAAATAGAGTAACCCCAAAAAAGTAAAACAGGAAAAAAAAGAAATCTACCTTTCTGCTTTTTAATATCCTGGGTGCAAAAACTTAAATTCTTTCTACTGCTCATGCATTGGGTAAACCCCTCACCAGTCGGTTTTAGGCACTTATTTTTTTTTTTAATTTTATCTTTTTTAAAACCTTCATTTTGTATTCACAAGTACGTCCCAATGTCCTATAGTTAGTACTCTGCTATGTGGAAATAATAAGAACACATCTAATCTGTTTTTCAACTATTACATTTTTTACTCATGAATTATCTATACTGGGCCAGGTGTGGTGGCTTATGCCTGTAATTCCTGCCATCTGGGAGGCCAAAGCAGGAGGATCAGTTGAGCCCAGTAGTTCCAGACCAGCCTGGGCAACAGAGTGAGACCTTGTCTCTACAAAAAATGAATAAAATGAGCCAGGCACGGTGGTGCTTGCCCACAGGCTTAGCTACTTGTGAAGCTGAGGTGGGAGGATGGCTTGAGCCTGGGAGTTTGAGGCTGCAGTGAGCCGTGATTGCACCACTGCACTCCAGCCTGGGCAACAGCGTGAGACACTGTGTCAAAAACAAAACAAAACAATAAAGGCCAGGCGTTGAGGCTTACACCTGTAATTCCAGCACTTTGGGAGGCCGAGGTGAACACATCACCTGAGGTCAGAAGTTCAAGACCAGCCTCGCCCACATGGCAAAACCCCATCTCTACTGAAAATAAAAAAAATTAGCTCGGCGTGGTGGCGGGCACCTGTAATCCCAGCTACTCGGGAGGCTGAGGCAGGAGAATCGCTTGAATCTGGGAGGCAGAGGTTGCAGTGAGCCGAGACTGTGCCACTGCACTCCCGCCTGGGCGACAGAGTGAGACTCTGTCTCAAACAACAACAACAACAACAAAAAAGAAACGGAAAGAAATATCCATCTTGTATGTTTATGTTATTAATTCAGGATTACACGATAAAACTTTTCCATCCTTTTACTTTCATTTAATGTTTTCTGTAAACATAATTATAGACACGTGTTAAGGTGAAAAATTTGTGATAAAGGTTTAGTTACACTTCACCCAGTTTTCCCCAAGAGTGACATCTTACAACACAGTACGCAACATACAAAATCAGAAGGATGCAATTAACATTGAAGTAATGCTTTATGCCATTTTAACTAGGTGTTTGTGTTATCATTTTACTTTTGTGTATATACTTCTATTTAGAGTTTATTGTAGAATCGCATGGTTGTTTCTTGTTTTTTATTTTTCTCAATGTGACGAACTGTGTTTAATATATGTGATTAGTTCATTTACATTTAATGAAATTATTCACATGGTTGGATTTAAGGTTACAATTTTAGTGTAAGTTTCCTTTTTCTCTATAATTTTTGTTCCTCTCCACTCTGTTTCTGCTACTTTTGGATTCTTTGGGTACTATTTAGTGGGGTCTTTTGATTTTTATATTGATTTTATATTGCTATCTCTGTACAGTTTTACATTGGTTGCTGTAAAGATTACAACATGTACACATAACTATTCATGATCTATTTAGATGTAATAACAGGACTAATATTTTCCCAGTCACGTAGACCCCTTACAGTCCCCTCTTTGGGTTGAAGTTGTCATATATATGTATATATTATATTTTTCATAAGCAGAAATTATACCAGAGATGCTACAACTTAGCTTTTGATATGCATATTTTCCAGAACTGAAGAGCTAAAAACTTGGTCTTTTACTACTATATTTATGGTTATTCTTCCTGCATTTTTCAGGTTCAATGTGTCTCTCCATTATCATTTGTCTTCCACCTGAAAATTTTGCTTTAGAGTTGATTTGTTTTGAATTTTTTTTTTTTTATGAATTTTTTTCAGGTTTTCTTCATCTGACACAGTCTTATTTTTTTTACCTTTTTTAAGAAAAAGAAAATCTTTACCTGGATATAGCATTAGGACTCAACAGTTCTTTCATTCTTTCTTTTGACGTTGTAAGAAGACAACACTGCCTTTTGGTCTCGATGTATACTCATAAAATACCTCTCATTGTTTGAAGGGTTGGTTTTCTGTGCATCTTCGAAAGCTTTCTGTCCACTTTCATAATTGTGTCTTTATCTTTGGCTTCAGGAATTTATCATCACATGTTTCGGCACGTAAAAAACCTACCTGCCTGGCACCACTGAGTTTCTTAGGTCTTTAACTGCGTGCTATTTACAGAAAGTCTTTAGCAGTGACCAGTGCTGGGGAGAAAAGGTGAAGAGCGGCTGCTAATTGTGAGGGTTTTTTGGGGGGGTGATGAAAATGTTTTAAAATTAGATGATGGTGATAGATGCATACTTCTGTAAACACAATGAGACCATTTAATTGTACATTTTATGCAAAGTGAAATTTATCTCACTTTTTCAAATAGAGACAATGTGGGAACAAGGTCCGTTGACCCTTTGCAGGGGCCTGTGGCTGATTCTCACTTCCTCAAAGGCTTAAACTGTAGGATCAGCCACAGGCACACTCTTTGTGCTGAGGCTGACCCAGGGTGGGGATGCTCTGGGGAGTTCTTGTCTCACTTCCCCATGGGTCTGGAGTACTGTGGGAGTGTACCTGTCATCAGCAGACTGACAGTAGTAGTCAGCCTCGTCCTCAGACTTTAGCCCAGAGATGGTGAGGGAGGCAGAGTTGGAGGAGCTGTCGATGGAGCCAGAGAACCGATCAGGGACCCCAGAGGGTCTTTTGTTATCTTCGTAAATCACTGTGGTGGGGGCACTGCCCGGGCGCTGCTGGTACCACTGCACATATTTACTGTCAATGCTGCCACTGCTGCGGGTGCAGGAGATGGTGACTGTCTGCCCCGGAGACCCCGACACAGAATGGGGCTGAGTGAACACAACCTCAGCCCAAGACCCTGAAAGGAGGAGCAACACAGAGATCAGTGAGGTCAGATCAGGGCAGGTTCCCAGGGAGAAGGCAGAGGTCATCATCCCAGGTGACATCCAGGAGCCCTCCCTGAATTCCCTGCGGGCAGCCACCTGTGCAGTGAGCGAGGAGGGTGAGGAGGAGTGGAGCCCAGGCCATGGTGGAGACGCCCCAGGCTCTGCTTTCTGAGCCACAGCCAGGAAGGAGCCACCAGCCCTTCTTATCTTTCACTGTAATGTTCAAGGTGGGAGGTCTCCATGCAAATGTCTCCTTTTCTGGAACCTGCACAAGCCCCTCCTTTGACTTCAGACTGGCTCTGGCTGAGAAATGAAGAGGCTATTCAAGGAGAAGGGGCTACACCCCGTGGAGGGCACAGAACACCTGCAGGTCCGGGGAAAACAGCTGAGGAGCTGGGGAGCTTGAGCAGGGCTTGAACCACAGCGCCCTCTGATGGATGCGTAAGTCACGTTGACCCTGAGCAGGTGCTGGTGCCCAGGCTCCCTGTTCTTCTGTCCTGAAAGCCTCACAATTCTAGCCGCTGTCCAGGGGGTCTCTGCTCAGCATCCAGTGCAGACTGTACTTTTAAACTTTCAAACTTGTTCAGATGAGCAAAAACCCAATAGAGCCAGCACTCTGCTTAAGACATTGAGATTCACTTTGTGTTGTTGGAGGTGATGAGTATCAGGGAAAACGGGCTCTGTTTGAAGGAAACAGAGGCAAGGTCTCTGCCTTTCCCAGGAAGGACCACATAGGGTGAGGTCATGGGCCCTTCACTGAGAGGAGACCCAGCCCTTCAGGCAGGAAGAGGGAGGAACCCTGGGACCAGGGGTCAGATTTCACCATCAGAGACACCAGGGGAGCAGAAAGACTCTGAGGACACAGAGAGGGGTGGGCCCAGGTGTCAGTCAGGGGAAAATTTCATTAGAGCCCTTAATCAGTAAGTTTCAGGAAGGTAGAATAGAAAGTCAATAGACCAGGTAGTTTTGAAGGAGGCTTGGAGAGAATCTCTACAGCTGGTGATGGATTGGCTTTCTGGATAAGGTTTAAAAAAGTGAATATAGGCCAGGTGCGGTGGCTCACGCCTGTAATCCCAGCACTTTGGGAGGCTGAGGCAGGCGGATCACGAGGTCAGGAGATCGAGACCATCATAGCTAATACGGTGAAACCTCGTCTCTACTAAAAATACAAAAATTAGCCGGGAGTATTGGTGGGCGCCTGTAGTCCCAGCTACTAGGGAGGCTGAGGGAGGAGAATGGTGTGAACCCAGGAGGCAGAGTTTGCAGTGAGCAGAGATCGTGCCATTGCACTCCAGCCTGGGCGACAGAGCGAGACTCCCTCTCAAAAAAAAGAAAAAAAAAGAAAGAAAAAGAAAGAATATAACTTTGAAGTTCTTATTTGTGGAGCGGTTGGATGTTATACTGCTCTCATAGGAGGTATTTTCTAGGACCAGCTTAGGATCCTGTGATAAGCGTTGGTTTCTCTGCTTTGGAAAGCCAGATGCCAGGTAGTGATGCAGATGTCAACATGCAAGGAAACTGCAATGCTTGAGCAGCAGGCTGTGCCATCATGGGGAACTGTGTGGGAATTATGCATTAAATAATTAACGTGGAGCTATAAGAACGGCTGCTACTTTAAGGGGATACAAAGGCACTAACACTCATTTTACATTTGAGGAAACTAATTTATGTATTCAACACATAATGCAAGTATTGGTGAAAATTATATTTTAAAAGCTACTACCTCTGCTTGATGGCAGGTGACAAAGTCATATGAAGATCACTGAGGGGACTCCGCCCTCAGACCATTGTAGTGGTCACACCATGGGTGCATTAGTAATGAGGACGGTGCTGTGTCATGAGTGATGTCACCTGGGTGTGGGCATTATGTCCTCACACACTCAGGGCCGCTTTGATTGTTAACAACTTCACACTTTCTCCTCTAACCTACGACACCTCTGTCCTCATTCTCCCTCCAATTGACTTTTATTCCCCTTTCCATGGCCACAACATGATGTCCATGATCAAGGACATCAAAGAGAACATTTCCAACATTTCCCCCCAAACTTGTACGTTTCGGGAATTTGTGGAGGAGGACCAAGATTACCAACTTTATTTTTTTTTTCAAGTTTTCTTTTATTACACCTGACATCTGCAATTGTGTTCTCATATTATCTCCATGTATTTTTAATTCTATTTTATGGGATTATCTGCTCCTTTACTGAAATATTTTCAATGACATATTTACATGTTCCCGGAAAATATCAGACCTTGAGCTTCTGCAGGAAGACTCAGAGATTCATAAAGTGTGCGCTTTTCAGATATAGGAAGGGTACCTTAAAAGGTGATTAATGCCTAAAATGGCACATGACAAAGAAATGAAGACATATTTTAGGAGAAAAGTCTATGTTCATTCATCAGAGTATGGTTTATGCTGTGAAGAAACAAGCACTGCCAAGGAGGCTTCTCAGATGTGAAGGCCATCGTAGACCATGAGTCCCCTCCTCGTTTTGTGTCTACCTCAAATCTGACCTCTTTGTATAAGTGAGGAATGGAATGAGGACATTTGGGAGGAGGAACATGAAATGCCACACACTGATTACCTTGGAAGGGGCCCCTTCTCCGTAGGTGACTGTTATCCATTCCCTGTGTTCACTGCACAGAGGTGAGCCAGGCTCTGCATCCTGGTTCTGGACAAAGACAGTGTGACACTTAGGTAGGTGTGAGAGGAGAAGCAAAGACAAAAAAGAAAAAAAAATGCATTCAGAGGTGCATGGAGGAGTGTAGTCCAGGGGCAGGGCTGTGACTGGGAAACTGACCAAACAAGAGTGGGCTCCTCACCGGGTCTCAGGGGAAGTCAGGATGCTCTTCATGTGCCTGAAAATGACAGGGTATTAGGGCTGGGGGGAGCTGGTAAATGCCCTGAGGGACAGGAGCTCTGAGGTTTGGGGTCCCCTGGAGAGGCTGAAAAGGTAATATGAGGAGGAGCAGGGGAAGGAGGAGCATCCGTGGCAGAAGGAAGGACACCTTGGTCTGGATCACCTGGGATCTGCATAGAAAGACCTGCCCTCCAGGGGAGGCCCCAGGCACCTGCAGAAGTGGGTGGCGTGAATGCCTGAGACTGTGAGGCACTGGATGGGCACAGAGAACCCATGGGGAGAATGACCGGGTCACAGCACAGTCCAGTCCCAGTTTCGTGAAGCCTCTGCGCTCACACACCTGCCATCTGTCATCCTCATGTGACTTCCAATGTGAAACCGTCCAACGCCCCTCATCTTCACAGCACACTTCACAGCACCCCTCTTAGTCACAGATCTCTGTCCCCACTTTCCCTTCCCAATGCTGTGGTTGCTACTGGCAGAGACCTGAACTGTGCTGACTTTGTTGCTGCTGTTGCTGCTGCTCGTCAGTTCAGAATGCAAGCAGGTGGCAGGTCAGGAGTTCTCCATGGGATGAGGAGGAATCAACAATCTCATTGCATGTGAGGGCCAGAACCTAGCAGGCAGCATTCTCATGCGGATCGTATATTACCAGTGAATACCCATGGATCCATGCGGGGATGCCCAGCACAGCTTCCTGGGGTCCACAGTGTGGCCTGGGGATGCCTGGGTCTTTTCTACCCTTTCTCTTCATCTTTGTGCA
>NW_022162211.1:0-7258 GCF_008728515.1 Papio anubis | reverse complement strand
TGAGTTAATAAATACGTGGGAAAATCTCTGTTTCAGGCTGCCTGCTCTGAAGGATGTGAGACCCCTGATTTCCCACTTCACACCTCTATATTTCTGTGTGTCTGCCTTTAATTCCTCTAGCGCCACTGGGTTAGGGTCTCCCTGACTGAGCTGGTCTCAGCAGAAAGCCTCACATATTAATAAAAATCTGGAATGTAAACAGATTAAATTCTCCACTTACAAGATTTAGAATGACTGAATGGGTAGAAAACATGATCTAACTATATTCTGCTTACAAAAAAACTCACCGGTAACACCACCTCACCAGAATCCATAGAGACAGAAGGTAAAAGAATGGCAAGAGGTTATCTATGCAAATGGAAACCAAAAGTGAGCAGGAGTAGCTATACTTATAGCAGATAAAATAAACTGTAAGTCAAGAACACTTTTTTTAAAAGATAAGGAAGGCCATCACATAATCATAAAGAGATCCATCCAAGAAGAGAATAGAACAATTCTAAATATATATGCACTAAATACTGGAGCATCTAGATTCATAAAACAAATATTACTACATCTAACAAGAGACATAGACTCCAATACAATAAGAGAGGGGAGTTTCAACTTCCCAACCTCAGCATGAGACAGATCATCTACACAGAAAATCAAGAAAGAAACAGTGGATTTAAACTGAATTTTACACCAAATAAAGCTAACAGATATTTACAGAGCATTCTATCTAACACTACAGAATATACACTCTTTTCAGGAACACATGGATCATTTTCTGGGAGAGAGCCTATGTTAACCCACAAAACAAGTCTCAACACGTTTTCAAAAATTGAAATCATATTAAGTATCTTCTCTGGACACAATGGAAAAATACTAGAAATATACACCAAGAGAAATGTTGGCAACTAGACAGATACATGGAAATTAAACAACATGCTCCTGAATTACCATTGAGTAAACAGAGATATTAAGATGTAAATCAAAAAGTTTCTTGAAACAAATGAAAATGGAAACACAATATACCAAAACCTGTGGGATACAGTTAGACAGGGCTAAAAGGGATGTTTATAGCAATAAATACCTACCTAAGAAAAGTAGAAATGTTACAAACTAACAATATAATAATGAACCTCAAGGAACTAGAAAAGCAAGAAAAAAACTCATCCAAAATTAGCAGAAAAGAAATAATAAAGATCATAGTAGAATTAAATAAAACTTTTAAAAAACCATGTAAATGATCAACAAAGTGAAAAGTTTGAGTTCTTCAAAACATAAGCAAAATTGAAACCACTAGCTAAAACAAACCTAGAACAAAAAGAGAGAAAATTTGTTAAGAATAAAAGTTCCTCTACAAAGTTTTCCTTCTGGTTTAGAATGATGCCGTGTTAAGAAGATAGCCCTCTTTAAAAGCTTCCCTTTAAGTTTCCATCACTCTCATACTCAACAAATCTCTCTATTTTACTCAATGACCCTTGTGGTGCCTCTCGCAAGTAGTTGTTGCATACAGTAAGGAAATAAACACATTTTATGTTCTTGTACTTGAAACCAAGGTTTAACTCCTGACTCTCTAGTCTGCCTGGATCTGCCTAGACATGCCCAGACATGTCCCAGCTTGAAGTCTATGTTCTTTCCTTATTTGGAAATATTATTGTCTTCCTGGTTTCCCATAAGCGACCCCCTTTTTTCCTTCATTCCCCATTGCGCCTTTACCCTATTTGGGAAAGTTTAAGTTTTTAGCCATTTGGGATCAGTTTATATTGTGTGGTCCAGTTCCAGCCAATGGAGACAGGACACAATAGTAGAAACAACTTGCATTAGGAATAAAAGCCCTGCTTTCCTTTGTTCTGGGTGCTCTCGTGGCAATCAGGCTTATGGGTAGCACCTTTCTGCAGAAGTAAAAATTGCCTTGCTGAGAAATCCTTTGTTCAAGTGTTCATTTTCTTTGTGACTCCAAGCTTTATTTCTAACAATTTTCTGGGGGCTCATCCAGGATTCCCATTCTCCTTTGGGAAGGGGTCTTTGGTCGCCTCATCTAGGGGAGGCACACCTCACTGCCCCACAGCGGTGGCCCCAGGGATGGGAGATTGAGACTACCCATCGTGATGAACAAATCCAGGCTCTCAGCATTGTGGAAGGAGAAGGCCTGCAAGTACCACAATGACCAGGTAACTCTGTGCAGAGACCAAGGTAAAAAAGTCGCAAGGACAACAGTATTTCCTTGGTGGTGGGGATATTCTGGAGGTCAAAGGGCGTGAAAGGTAACAAGCACTACTGCTGTGCAGAGTGAGTGAGTCCAATCTGTGGTTCCGTGGTCACCTCATACAGCTTATGGTGGACCTCTTGTAGGGATACTTATGTTGGGGTTTATGCAGTCCCACTGATGCTAAGAGGAGCCTAATTTCCTCTGGGAAAGCAGCCAGAGTGGACAAAACCAAAGGAGAGCAGTGCAAGGAAGCTCCAGGGTAGGGATTAAACCTCCAGGGAAGGATAGGTGAGAAATCTCTAGTTCAAGGGACTGAGCCTAACCAGTATTCAACATGGGAAATACCCTGAGTAAAATAGAAGGTAAAAAGGAAAGGGCAGACAGTGAAATCACCTCTGATAGTCCTTTAGGACTCATGTTAAAATATTGGAAGGATACAAGAGGACTAAAATAAGAAAAAGCAACAGATGATAAAGTATTATTGTTTCATTTGGACCAAGGAACCTATTCTAAAGCTTTCAGCTTTCTGGCCAAAATTCGGGTCAAATGAGGATTGGACTTGCCAGCTTTTAATAGAATATGTAAATGATAAGAGTCCTGTTTCCCAGGAGGAAATACAATATGTTCTGTGTTGGCGGCAAGGGCCCATCCTCCTTTGTCATCTGAAAACTAAAGAAGACAAGCCAGAAACTACTTCTCATGAAATTAATACCCCTTACTCCAAGAACCCCACCAACACGTGGGACCCCTTAGACCATCTTCCACCACCAAACATTCTTCTCCCCTCCCAGTAGACCAACATCCCCCACCTCCCCCTCCAGTAGATGTAACAGTCCCAGATCTTTCCCCTACTCAGATTTTTTTCCCTCCTTATAACACTTGATTCTTGGGGTCATCCCCAGTTTGAATGCCCTCCCTCAGAAAGACTTCAACATGAGTTAGAACAATGTAAAAAGGATATCCAAAACTTCCCTTTTCCCTCTTCCTCTAGGGGTTTGGCTGCAAACTTCTTCCCATTGAGGGAAATGCCTCTAGGAGGAGGGAGCATTGGCTTTGTAAATGCTTCCCGACCAGTTCAGAAGTCCAGAGCTTGAAGAGGGAACTCAAGCCACTCTTAGACGATCCCTATGGAGTGGCAGATCAAATTGATCAATTTTTAAGACCCCAGTTGTATACTGGGGCTGAGTTAATGTCCATCATAGGCATCCTTTTCTCAGGGGAAGAAAGGAGCAGGATGCATAGGGCCGCTATGACCATTTGGGAGCGTGAGCATCCTCCCGGTCAAAACGTCCCTGCAGCCAAACAGAAATTTTCTGCTCAAGATCCCCAGTGGGATAATAACAACATAGCTCATAGGAGGAATATGAGAGACCTGCAAGAAATGATAATAAAAGGAATTAGAGAATCGGTACCCCGCAGCCAGAATATGACCAAAGCTTTTAATATACAGCAAGAAAAGGATGAGGGGCCTATGGAATGTTTTAATAGGCTTAAGGAACAAATGAGGAAATATGCTGGTTTGGGTGGAGGAGACCCACTTGGACATGGAATGTTAAAGCTTCACTTTGTCACAAATAGCTGGCCAGACATTACCAAGAAATTACAAAAGATAGAAAATTGGAAGGACCATCCCATAGGGGAACTCTTAAGGGAGGCCCAAATGGTGTATGTACAGATGGATGAAGAAAAGCAAAAGCACAAAGCAAAGATTCTGCTGTCCTTACAGCAGGGAACTCCCCAGTAGGCAGTTCAAAGAAATGTTGCTGGTAAATCTTTAGGTACCCGACTGCCAGACCCTGTAACAGAGGTAAAGAAATCAAACCAGGGAACAAGGGAATAAAAAGAGGAATAGTGCAGAAGAAATGCTTCAAATGTGGGAAGGAAGGTCACTTCATAAGAGAATGACCTGAATGGAAGAAAGAAAAAGAAATCACCCCACTTATGATCTTTGAGGAGGAATGGGGGGCCAGGGGCTCCACTCTTTTTACCTCGGGTCTCACCAAAAGCCCCCTGGATAAATGTAGAGGTGGGGACCCAAACCTGAGAATATCACCTTTTAATTGACTCAGGAGGTGCTCATATTCCTCAGTTTGTTATCTTCCCCTAGTGTAACTTGGTCACAAGAAGAACTTTTATTTTCGAGCAAAAGGAGAGGGGTTTAAAGCAGAAGTCTTAGAAGAAACAAAATTAAACCCCCAACCCATAGACCCCTGATCTTGCCCAGAACACAGATGTTTAGATTTAATTAGTTATCAAAGAACAAAGTTAGACCTGATCTAAAATGAAACATCCTTTCAGACTGGGAAACACCTGTTTGTAGATGGTTCCTCCCAAATAATCAAAGGAAAAAGGCATAACGAGTATTCAATGATAGATGGAGATACCCTCACAGAAACAGTCTGAAAGGTTACCAAATGATTGGTCTGCACAAACATGTGAGTGTTCACATTAAATCAGGCCTTAGGTTGGGCACGGTGGCTCATGCCTGTAATCCCAGCACTTTGGAAGGCCGAGGTGGGCAGATCACGAGGTCAGGAGATCAAGACCATCCTGGCTAACACGGTGAAACCCCATCTCTCCAAAAAATTAAAAAAAAAAAATTAGCCGGGCGTTGTGTCGGGTGCCTGTAGTCCCAGCTACGCCGGAGGCTGAGGCAGGAGAATGGCGTGAACCTGGGAGGAGGAGCTTGCAGTGAACCGAAATGGTGCCACTGCACTCCAGCCTGGATAACAGAGTGATACTCCATCCCAATTAAAAAAAAAAAAAAAAAAAAATTCAGGCCCTAAAATTTCTGCAAATCAAGAAGGAACAATCTATACAGACTCCAACTATGCATTTGCAGTAGTCCATACTTTTGGAAAAATTTGGACTGAGTGGGGCCTCATTAAAAGCTAAGGTCAAAATTTACTCCATAGTGACCTAATAATACAAGTACTGGAAAATTTACAGTTATCAAAAACAATAGCTGTTGTACAAGTCCCGGGACATCAAAGGAATCCTTCATTTGAAGGCCAGGGAAATAATCTCACTGACCAAATAGCTAAGTAAGCTGCCTCTTCTCCAGCAGAACCCATTTTTCGACTAACCCCTTGTCTTCCATCTCCAGCTGCACTCCCTATCTTCTCTCAAGTAGATCAGAAAAAACTTTTAAAAATTAGGAACTGAGGAAACTCAAAAGGAAAGTGGTTAGTACCAGATGGAAGGGAAATGTTATCCAAACCTCTTATGAGGAAATACTGTCATAGCTTCATCAATGATCTCACTGGGGTCCTCAAACCATGTGTGATGTAGTCCTTAGGGTTTATGGGTGCATAGGAATATACACCCTCACCAAGCAAATAGTGGAAAGTTGTATAGTGTGCAGAAAATCTCATAAGCAGACCCTAAAAAGACAACCTCCCAGAGGGAGAAATCCTGGGTTAAGGCCATTTCAAAGTGTCCAAATCGACTATATTGAAATGTGCCCAATAGGCCACCTTAAGTATTTACTGCTAATAGTAGATCATCTTACCCACCCATCTATCCACCCACTGGATAGAAGCCATCCCTTTTCCAAGTGCAACAGCCAGTAATGTGGTCAAAGCCCTGCCAGAACATATCATACCTGGTTTTGGAATAATAGAGAATATTGATTCAGATAATGGGACCCACTTTACCACACACATTATTAAAGGACTAATCCAAGTATTAGGGATAAAATGGGAATATCATACTTCTTGGCCTCTGCCTTCATCAGGGAGAGTAGAAAGAATGAATCAAACTTTAAAGAATCATCTAACCAAATTAATTTTAGAAACTCTGATGCCATGGACAAAATGTCATCCCATTGCTTTACTAAGAATCCAAACTGCCCCTCAGAGGGATCTTGGCTTGTCTCCTTATGAAATGCTTTATGGGTTACCTTATCTAAACACTACTACTGACCTTCCTATGAACAGAACAAAACATCAGTTCCTTAGAAATTATGTATTTGTCTGTCTTCCACTCTTTCTTCCCTCAGGACTCAAGGTCTCCTAGCACAGACTCCACCCCTTGAATTCCTGGCCCACCAGCATCAACCCGGAGATCATGTCCTTATCAAAGGCTGAAAAGAGGGAAAGTTCGAGCCTACCTGGGAAGGACCCTATCTGGTGCTCACAACGACTGAAACAGCAGTTCAGACCACTGAGAAAGGGTGGACCCATTATACTCGAGTCAAGAAGGCATCCCCGTCTCCAGAGACATGGACCGTTACTCCGTCGACTCCCACCAGAGTGACGATAAAAAGAAAAACGTAATCTGTATATCTCTCTTTCTTCTTTTCTTTCCCTTAACTGCCCCCATCTCATCATTGATGGAACTAGATCAAGTTTGCCCAAAATTATTACCTTTGATGCGTGTCTAGTCATGTCTTGTGGAAATTTACAGGACCAAAGACAGCTTACTGCCTCAGATAAATATCTTTGTCCCTCTTGGACTTCCTCAGATTGGAAAGATATAGCAAATTCCTGTAAAGATCATGATAAAATAGTTGTTGTATTAACTGGTGGGAATGGGACTCTTGTCCCCTTAAAACAGAGTCCCTATGCTATACTTGGTCTGATGTCCTGTGGAACACCAAAGCCCCGGACTAGACTGCTCCCACCAATCTGCCAGTCCTTAAAGCCATATATCCTTTTTACAAAAGGGAATGCCTCTTCTCATTGTCCATATAACCAATGTAATCCTATTCAGCTTACTATTACCATTACAACATCCCAAAACTCTTCCCCTTCATTAAGTCGTATTTATGGCATATGGACCAACATCTCAGGAAAGGATCCTAGGGGAATTTTTGAAATCTGCTTTATTGCCCCTTCCACCTCTCTATCACATCTTCCTCAAACCATCACCCCACCTGTACCCAGGGACAAAATCAAAGTAGTGATAGTGGAAGTAAAAGACCTGAGGCAAACTCTAGCCATTGAAATAGGGTCTAAGGATGCAAATGCCTGGCTGGAATGGATTAAATATTCCATCCACAGTCAAAATAAGAATGATAGTTATACCTGGGCGCACGGCAGACCAGAGGCCCAAATTGTCCCC
>NW_022162210.1:0-7261 GCF_008728515.1 Papio anubis | reverse complement strand
CCTTTATAATTTTTGATTGTCTTTATTTGAATTTTTTCTCTTTTCTTATTAGTCTAGCTAGTGGTCTATTTTATTGATTTTTTCATAAAACCAGCTCCTAGATTTGTTGACCTTTTAAATGCTTTTTCCTCTCTTTAGGTCCTTCACTTCAGCTCTGATTTTGGTTATTTCATTTTTATTATTATTATACTTTAAGGTCTAGGGTACATGTGCAGAACGTGCAGGTTTGTTACATAGGTATACATGTGCTGTGGTGGTTTGCTGCACCCGTCAACCCATTATCTACATTAGGTATTACTCCTAATGCTATCTCTCCCCTAGGCCCCCACTCCTCGACAGGCCCCAGTGTGTGATGTTCTCTTCCCTGTATCCATGTGTTCTCACTGTTCAACTCCCATTTATGAGTGAGAACATGTTGGTTTTCTGTTCTTGTGTTAGTTTGTTGAGAAGGATGGTTTCCAGCTTCATGCATATGCCTCCAAAGGACATGAGCTCATCCTTTTTCATGGCTGCATAGTATTCCATGGTGTATATGTGCTGCATTTTCTTGATCCAGTCTATCATTGATGGGCATTTGGGTTGGTTCCAAGTCTTTGCTATTGTGAGCAGTGCCGCAATAAACATACATGTGCATGTGTCTTTATAATAGAATGATTTATAATCCTTTGTGTATATACCCAGTAATGAGATTGCTGGGTCAAATGGTATTTCTAGTTCTAGATCCTTGAGGAATCACCACACTGTCTTCCACAATGGTTGAACTAATTTACACCACACCAACAGTGTAAAAGCGTTCCTATTTCTCCACATCCTCTCCAGCATCTATTGTTTCCTGTCTTTTTAAAAATTTTATTATTATTTTTTTGAGACAGAGTCTCGCTCTGTCACCCAGGCTGGAGTGCAGTGGCGCAACCCTGGCTCACTGCAGGCTTCACCTCCCAGGTTCACGCCATTCTCCTGCCTCAGCCTCCCGAGTAGCTGGGACTACAGGTACCTGCCACCACGCCCGGCTTTTTTTTTTTGTATTTTTGGTAGACAGGGTTTCACCATGTTAGCCAGGATGGTCTCCATCTCCTGACCTCATGATCCACCCACCTCGGCCTCCCAAAGTGCTGGGATTACAGGCATGAGCCACTGTGCCTGTCCTGTTTCCTGACTTTTTAGTGATTCCCATTCTAACTGGCGTGAAATGGTATCTCATTATGGTTTTGATTTGCATTTCTAATGACCAGTGATGATGAGCATTTTTTCATATGTTTGTTGGCTGCATAAATGTCTTCTTTTGAGAAGTGTCTGTTTATATCCTTTTCCCCCTTTTTGATGGGGTTGTATGTTTTTTCCCCGTAAATTTGTTTAAGTTCTTTGTAGATCCTGGATATTAGCCCTTTGTCAGATGGATAGATTGGAAAAATTTTCTCCCATTCTGTAGGCTGCCTGTTCACTCTGATGATAGTTTCTTTTGCTGTGCAGAAGTTCTTTAGTTTAATTAGATCCCATTTGTCTATTTTGGCTTTTGATGCCATTGCTTTTGGTAGTTTAGCATGAAGTCTTTGCTCCTGAATATTATTGCCTAGGTTTTCTTCTAGGGTTTTTATGGTTTTAGGTCTTATGGTTAAGTCTTTAATCCATCTTGAGTTAAATTTTCTATAAGGTGTAAAGAAGGGATCCAGTTTCAGCTTTCTGCATATGGCTGTAGCTCAGCTGCGAACACTATTTATTAAACAAGCAACCCTTTCCCCATTGCTTGTTTTTCAGGTTCTCACAACGCATCAGATTGTTGTAGACATGTGTGGTGTCATTCTGGAGGCCTCTGTTCTGGGCTCCATTGGTCTGTATATCTGTTTTGGTACCAGTAAATATACTGTTTTTGTTACTGTAGCCTTGTGGTCATGTGTGAAGTCAGGTATATGATGCCTCCAGCTTTGTTTTTTTGTTTAGGATTGTCTGGGCTATGTGGGCTCTTTTTTGGTTTCACATGAAAGTTAAAGTAGTTTTGGGCCAGGTGCAGTGGCTCACGCCTGTAATCTCAGCACTTTGGGAGGACGACGTGAGTAGATTACTTGAGATCAGGAGTTCACGATCAGCCTGAACAACATGGTTAAATCCCATCTCTAAGCAATACAAATATTAGCCAGGCATGATGAAGTGGTGCCTATAATCCCAGCTACTCTCTCGAGGGTGAGGCTGAGAATCGCTGGAACCCAGGAGGGCAGAGGTTGCAGTGAGCTGGAGATCATGCCACTGCACTTCTAGCTCTGAATCCATTTGACAAGACCTCGCCAAAAAAAAAAAAAGAAATTTAAAGTAGTTTTTTCCACCATGTAGAAGAAAGTCAACAGTAGCTTGATGAGGATGGCATTGAATCTGTAAATTACTTTGGGCAGTAGTGGCCATTAATTTCACAATATTGGATTCTTCCTATCCATGAGCATGGAATGTTCTTCCACTTGTTTGTAACCTCTCTCTTATTTCCCTTGAGCAGTGGTTTGTAGTTCTCTGAAGAGGTCCTTCATCTCCTTGTAAGTTTTATTCCTAGGCATTTTATTCTCTTTGTAGCAACTGTGAATGGGAGTTCACTCATACTGGTTGTCTGTTTGTCTGCTATTGGTGTATAGAATGCTTGTGATTTTTGCACATTGATTTTGTATCCTGAGACTTTGCTGAAGTTGTTTTATCAGCTTGAGGAGATTTTGGGCTGAGAGAATGGGGTTTTCTAAATACACAATCATGTCATCTGCAAACAGAGACAATTGAACACTCTTTAGTTCTTTCTCTTGCCTGATTGCCCTGGCCAGAACTTCCAGTACTAGTTTGGATAGGAGTGGTGAGAGAGGGCATCCTTGTCTTGTGCTGATTTTCAAAGGGAAGGCTGTCAGTTTTTGCCCATTCAGTATGATATTGTCTGTGGGCCCTTCATAAATAGCTCTTATTATTTTGAGATGCATTCCATCAATACCTAGTTTATTGAGAGTTTTTAGCATAAAGAGTTGTTGAATTTTGTCGAATGCCTTTTCTGCATCAGTTGATATAGTCTTGTGGTTTTTGTCATTGCTTCTGTTTATGTGATGGATTACATTTATTGATTCGCGTATGTTGAACCAGCATTGCATGCCAGGGATGAAGCCAACTTGATCATGGTGGATAAGCTTTTTGATGTGCTGCTCGATTCAGTTTGCCAGTATTTTATTGAGGATTTTCACATTGATGTTCCTCAGGGATATTGGCCTAAAATTTTCTTTTTTTGTTGTGTCTCTGCCAGGTTTTGGTATCAGGATGATGCTGGCCTCATTCTTTGTACCTGCGGTAGAATTCAGCTGTGAATCCATCTGGTCCTGCACTTCTTTTGGTTGGTAGGCTATTAATTACTGCCTCAATTTCAGAAGTTGTTATTGGTCTATTCAGGGATTCAACTTCCTCCTGGTTTAGTCTTGGGAGAGTGTATATGTCCAGAAATTTATCCATTTCTTCTAGATTTTCTAGTTGATTTGCATAGAGGTGTTTATAGTATTCTCTGATGGTAGCTTGTATTTCTGTGGGATCAGTGGTGATATCCCCTTTAGCATTTTTTATTACGTCTATTTGCTTCTTCTCTCTTTTCTTCTTTATTATCCTGACTAGTAGTCTATCTATTTTGTTGATCTTTTCAAAAAACCAGCTCCTGGATTCATTGATTTTTTTTCAAGGGTATTCATGTCTCTATCTCCTTCAGTTCTGCTCTGATCTTAGTTATTTCTTGTCTTCTGCTAGCTTTTTAATTTGTTTGCTCTTGCTTCTCTAGTTCTTTTAGTGTGATGTTAGGGTGTTGATTTTAGATCTTTCCTGCTTTCTCTTGGCATTTAGTGCTATAAATTTCCCTCTACTTTAAAGCTAGAATTAGTTTATAAAATTGAACATGAATTGACTCTCCTTGTAACCATCCAGTAGTGTCCCACATCTATTTAAATAAAAGTCAGGCCGGGTGTGGAGGCTAATGACTGTAATCCCAGCACTTTGGGAAGCCAAGGCAGGTAGATTACCTGAGGTCAGGAGTTCCAGACCAGCCTGGTCAACATGGTAAAACCCTGTCTCTACTAAAAATACTAAAAAATTAGCCTGGCATGGTGGTGGGTGCCTGTAATCCCAGCTACTTGGAAGGCTGAGACAGGAAAATCATGTGAGCCCAGGAGGCAGAAGTTGCAGCGAGCCGAGGCCATGCCATTGCACTCCAGCCTGGGCAACAGGAACGAAACTCCATCTCAAAAAATAAATAATAAAATTAAAAAATGAAAATAAATAAAATAAAATTCAAATTTCTTACCATGGACATCAGAGCCTTATATAATGAAGCTCCTGACTTCCTCTCTGCTTCCTACCTCATCTTCTGCCTCTCCATTTCCTTGAATGCTATACATCAGTCCCTCTAGCCTTCTTTCTCTCCCTGCACATAATTTCCCACACCAGGGCTTCCCACCATCCCCCCTACCCCCACAATTGCCACATTCTGTCTCCCTGGAACTTTTGTCCCTTAGATCTTCACATGGCTCTCTACTTATTTTATTGTCTCAACTGAATGTCACTTTCTCAGGCAGAGCTTTCTAAACACATGAACTAAAGTTGGGTGAATCCATTTCTCTCTTTCCACAAACCTGATGTCTTTTCTTCAGTGCACTATGACTCTGACATTTTCTTCTTTGTTAAATGCTTATTAGGTTAGTGTCTGTCTCCTCTGTTGCTGTGTAACTTCCATGAGAGTAGGGACCCTCTCCATCTTAATCAAATAGAATGATTTGAACTTAGGATGGAGCCCAGTATACAATAGCTGCTGAGAAAAATAAGTGTGGTTTCCATGAATAAGCCAGCATTCTGGGAACTGATCACTGTGTGGTTCCTGAAAAGCAAGGAGGGGCTCACGCTCCAGCACTCTTTCATTTTGATGTCACACTAGACCCCTTCTCCTCCCGGTGTGAAATACAGGCAAACTTCTCCTCCTTCTAGTTGGAAGAATTCACAGATAAATATTAACAGTGATTTAAGAAATAGGAAATTTTAAAATTAAGATTCATCTTTATTTTGCCTGGGTGCAGTGGCTCACATCTATAACCTTAGCATGTTGGGAGGTCAAGGCAGGAGGATTGCTTGAGTCCAGCAGTTTAAGACCAACCTGGGCAACATAGCAAAGTCTCATCTCTAGCAAAATTACAAAAATTAGCTGGGCATGGTTTCCTGCCTATAGTCTCCACTACTCTGGAGGCTGAGGAGGGAGGCTTGCTTGAGCCTGGGAGGCAGAGGTTGCAGTGAGCCTAGATCGTAACACTGAACTACAGCGTCAGTGACAGAGCCAGGCCTTGTCTCAAAAAAAAAAAAAAAGAAAAAAAGAAAAAAAAGAAAAAATCTCTTTCAATGGATCTCATAGTGCTCTGGGTCTGTGCAAGCTTTAAGGATTTCAGGAAATGATGACAACATAACTGGGGAAAAATAGAGAGAAACTGGGGGAAGAGGTAAGCAGACATGGCTAATTAAGAAAAGCTGAGGGCATGATGGGTGAACCTACGAAATTTAGGACAAGACCCCAGTAAGACAATGAGTTTCCAGGACTTGCTCATTGACTTTCAGCCCCATGAGATGTGAACAATGTCCACATTGTCTCAGTAACCCCACACAGAGTTTATAGTTTGAACATTATTAAATTTCTGATATTTTACTGTTTTTGACTTACAAAAATAGAATTTCATATAATTTATCCTATGTTAGTTGAATCTCTTCTTGTTACATCTAGTTAGAGCATGTAGGAGATGTAGGAGAAATTTCTATAGAAAGGTTAAAAGAGATTCATAAGAAACACTATCCTGGGCCAGGTTTTCAGAGGATGCCTTAAGTTCTTTAGGCACCAAAGAACACCCCAGAGATGCTCTTTATCTGTAGGGTGACTCCACGTACTAAAGATCTCAGCTTCAGTTCCAGGGATTTTTCCCCATAAGAAAGAAAGAGCACTAAGTATAACTTGTGTCAGAGAAACTACATACATTACAGGGATACAGGCTTTATAAACATTGGAGTTAAGAAAAAAAAAGAAAGGAGATAATGGGGAGGCCACTGGTCCATCCTCACATATGAGGAAGAGGGGCCAACACCACAGTTCCTGTGGAGGACATAACCCAGGATCGTCTAGAAGAGACCCTTTGAATTCCCTTGACTCCCACAAACTTTTCAGAAAAAAACTCCTTTTGTCTGACATAGGTCATCATAATAAAGGGAAGTGCTGTATGGGGAAATTATTTTAGCATCTTTATTTCCAAATCCTCTAAAGACTCTGACGACATGTGATGCAAAGGTTTTATCGGTGGAGATTTGAGAAGAAATGGCCTGTACAAAGGCCCCTTACACAGGGCAAGTAGCCAAGCTCCTTTTGCAGAGGAAATAATTTGGGATCCATATGATAAAGATAGGCAATCCATGTTGAAAACGTCACAAATTCTTAAGGCACATGGCCTGGGCACAGTGACAAATTTAGTTCCCTACTTTACCCACCTTATAGTAGCTCAGCACCCACAATGTGCACTTAGATCAGGTGTCCCCAGCCAAAGCCAAGCAAGGGCTCGGCACCATCAGTGTCACTGTCAGAGGTGCCATGCAGGAGCCTCCAGGGAGCCTCAGACACACCATGCTGGAGAACAGGACAGGACCAGGTGCCAGGGTGGCAGGCAAGTCTCACATTCATGGAGAACTATGACCTCCCTCTACTCACATCCCAAACATAGGGAGGAAGTTACTAATTTCTTTGCTCCTGGTTTGGGTGATCTCGTGTTGGAGAACCAGTCAGCATCTGAGTTCAATAGCATCATCAGTTGCTGTTCAGAGATGCAGTATGAAGGTCCTCTTCTGAAACAATTTCCTTCTTTAAATGATTGCTTTAATTTACTACTTGGAAAGTTGACCCAGTTGCATGTAAAACACTTTAAATGTGTCCTTATTGTGAGCCAGCTCTGTGTTGGTCAGTGATGTGTTCACAGGTTTGAGCCTTGTAAGAGCATTCATTTCCCACTTGACAACAGAAGTATTTGCAGCAGTGACTGTGTTTAGGAGTAAATGAGATGGAGGGAACATGGTTGAAAATCAGGACACCTTTCATCTGGTCCTTATTGCACCATATCTTAATTGGTGCAATAAGATTTGGGAAAATTACTTCATGTCTCACCGTTGATATGAAGGCACTGTGATCTTTCAGGTCTTTCAATACTGGAAAATGCTGTGATTCTGTGGACGCCTCAAGTAGCAACAGCCC
>NW_022162209.1:0-7264 GCF_008728515.1 Papio anubis | reverse complement strand
GTCTAAGTCCTGAACCTATGAAACACATAGAAGAAAATATTGGGGAAGTGCTTCAGGACATTTGTCTGAGAAAAGACATTTTGTTTAAAACCTCAGAAACAGAAGTAATCAAAGCAAAAAATGGACCATAGGGATTACATCAAACTAGGCAGCTTCTGCACTGCAAAACAAGCAACCAACAAAGTGAAGAGACAACCCACAGAATGGGAGCCAATATTTGCAGACTATGCATCTGAGACGGGATTTATAACTGGAAATATAAGAAGCTCACATAACTCAATAACACAAATAATTCAACTAAAAAATGAGCAAAAGACATGAACAGACATTTCTCCACTAACAAAACATATAAATGGCCATCATGTGTATGAAAGTGTTCAGTATCTCTCATCATCAGAGAAATACAAATGAAAAATCACAATGAATTTTCATCTCACCCCATTAAAATGGCTTTTATCCATATGACAAGCAAAACAAATGCTGGCAAGATGGTAGAGAAAGGAGAATCCTGGTACCCTGTTGGTAGGAAGGTAAATTAGTACAGCCATTATGCAGAAAAGTATGGAAGCTCTTTAAGAAACTAAAAAGAGGCTGGGCATGGTGGCTCATGCTTGTAATCCCTGCACTTTGAGGTCAGGAGTTTGAGAGCAGCCTGGCCAACATTCGGAAACCCTGTTTGTACTAAAAAATACAAAACGTAGCTAGGCGTTGTGGCGTACACCTGTAATCCCAGCTCCCAGGGAGACTGAGGCAGAAGAATCATTTGAATCCAGGAGACCTCTGCCTCCCAGGAGGTTGCAATGAGCCTAGATTGTGTCAGTTGCACTCCAGCCTGGGCTACAGAGGAAAGCTCTGCCTCAAAAACAAAAACCAAACAAAAGACTAAAAAGAGAATTTTCATAGTATTCACAAATTCACTACTGGGTTTACATCCAAAGGAAAAGACTTCAGTGTATCGAAGTTCTATCTGCACTCCCATGACTGTTCCAGCACAGTTCACAGTAGCCAAGATGTGGAGTCCACCTACCTGCCCCTCAGTGGATGAATGGATAGAGAGAATGTAGTACATACACACAGTAGAGACTACTCATCCATAGAGACAATAACATCTGACATTTGCAGCCCATGGTTGGAACTGGAGCTCATTACAAAAATTCCCAGTTCTCACCCTTATGCAGGAGCTCTAAAGTGGATCTCAAGAAGGTAGAGAGTAGAATGGTGGCTACCAGAGGCCAGGAAGGGAACGGTGGAGGGTAAAAACAACAAAAACAAAAAACAAACCAAAAACAGAATATAAAAGTATTTATGACCACTAGACTTTACACTTAAAAACCGTAAAGGTGGTCAATTTTGTAGGTATTTTTAACCTCAACAAATATTTTTTCAAATGAAAAGAAAAGGGTGTAAGGGTTACTGGTGATGATATGTCTGTGGGTGAGAGGCCAGGATGGGCTTCCGGGAAATGAGTAAGATTGAGGGGCTGAGGGAACCTCTGATCTCCCCAAACTGAGCCCAGTCTCCCTCCTCTGGGTCTGTCCTGACCAGTTTCTCCATCTGCCTGGGTGCCTGGAGCCCTGACCGCGGACCACCACGCAGGCCATGCAGGAGGGTTTGGAGGTGCCCTCTCTGCCATGCTGCATCCTGATCCCGCCCTCACACCGAAGCTTGGTCTTCTCTCTGAACCTGTCCATGCTTCTCTCCATCATCAGCAGCAAGTTCCTCAGCTATGGCTCTGGGATTGTAAGACATGGCACAGGCATGGGGTTTCCTCACCTGTGACAGAAACGGGCAGTGGGTCACTCGGGTGTGACCACTTGTAGGGTGCAGTATGGAAAGAACCGAAGCATCTGTAGGTTCCTCCGTGGGTGGCAGGGCCCAGAGGGAAGTCGGCCTGGAATGTTCCGTTGACGCTTGGCACTGCAGAGAGACTAAGTTCACGGGCCTCCCCCTCCTTGGATAGATGGTACATGTCAAACGAGCACCGGGAGCTGCAGGACAAGATCACGTTCTCTCCTGCTTGAACCGTGGGGCCCGGCTGGGCTGAGAGAAAGGTTTCTCATATTATTCACCTGGAAGGAGAAAGAGGCAGTTTCTTCAGGGAGGTTTTTTCCTACCATGCAGCTCCCCTCACATCTGAGGCTGAGAACTCGCTCCTCTGATCTATGACCCTAATGCTTTCTCTCTGTCTCTCACCCTCCACCCCGTCTCTCTTCAGGTCTATTTCCTCCTTCCATATAAATATACTCCTGAGTCTCTGACCTCCTTCCAACCTGAGGTGTGTTTTCCCTTTTGTATTGTTTTTCTTCTCTGATCCTCCTTGGATTGTTGACTTGATCTTCCTTTTTTCTTTAATTCTGAGTTTCTCACTCTGTCTTGTTCATAACCTTCTGCACATTTCTATCTATTATCTATCATTAGATCTATCTATCTGCCACTGTCAATCTATCAATTATCTATCTGTAATCTATATCTATGTATCATGTCTCTCTCTATCAATTGTCTCTCTATCTATCCACCATTTTATCTATTATCTATATCTATATATCATCTGTCTATTCCCCTCTCTATCTGTCCACCTCTCTGTCTCTATGCCTCCTCATTATCTATGCTTATCTATCTATGTGTCTATCTACCTATCTGTATATCTATAAATCCATCTATCTATCTATCTATCTATCTATCTATACCCTCTATCATCTATCATCATCTCCCGTATATCATCTATCAATTGCCGTCTAAGTATCATAACCCATCCACTACCTATCATCACCTATTTATCATCTATCTATATCTACCTACCCATCACCACCATCTGTCCCTCTCCATCTGGTTGTCTTTCTCTGAGAAATATAAGTCTCTCTAGTTCTATTTGTCCATCCCCACATCTTTATCTATCTCTGTCTTTTGTGCCCTCCCTCAGGGTTTCTGATTTTTGGAGCTTTTTCTGCTCCTTCCATCATTCTCTCCCACTCTCTGCGTCTCTTCTCTGTCTCTATGTGTCTGTGAGTCTCTCGGTCCCCTTCCTGTGGCTCATTCTGTGTGTTTATGTCTTTTGCTTTTTGATGTTCCTGATTTCTCTCTGTGTCTCTCATTGTCGATCATGTAGGTTATGTGGAATATGAGCCTCCAGAATCAGTGTGGGGACCCACAGTACCGCGGCACACAGGGTTTGGTGTTCTAGGGCCCGCGATATCCTGGGGCGATGACTCTCCCACTGTCACGGAGGAAGGCAGAGGTGTCCAGAACAAGCTGCGGCATCTGTAGGTGCCACAAGGCCCTGAGCCACAGGGGCTGACTCAGGACAGAAGCTCATGGGTGTCCTTGGGTTCTCAAGCGGCTTTGTGGAGTTAAAGCAGAAATGGGGAGTTTCTAACCTGTGCCCGTCTCTAGGCAAAGTCAGCACCAGAAAGATGACTCTCTCTGGGACATGTCTGTGTGTCTGGGTGTCCCCTTTGCTCTTTCTCTGTTTTTACCTCCTCCTGTATGGCCCTGTCTGTCCTCTGTTGACACCTGGTCTGTACTTGTGTCTCCTGTTTCTCTGTCTCTGTTGGTACAGACTTAGCCAAGTCAGTCTCTCTCGTAAGAATCCCATACTCATCTTCCTCATGACAACCTGGGGCTTCGAGTCTAGATCATTCCTCTGTGTCCAGTGACAATGAGAAGAATGTCAGACACTCTCACCTGTGATCACGATGTCCAGGGGTCACTGGAGCCCCTGACAACACATAGGGGAGTGGTGACAGAACAGTAGCATCTGTAGGTCCCTGCAAGGTCAGACGTTGTGGAATTGATGGAATAGTTGACCTGGGAACCCCCACCATGGCTCTCCAACAAGGTGCAGAAGCTCCTCAAAGGTCACCTCACTGTGCAGAAAGAAGTCCTCAAACACGGTATCTGGCAGACATTGTAGGGTGACCCGTCTCTCCTGATTTCACCAGGGGACCTGGAGGGCCAGGAGGGAAAGGTTTCTGTGGACTCCTAGAAAGAGAGGTTGTGAGTTTTGAACAGCGTCTCCCTTTGTCGTCATATCTATGGCACCTGGGTGAGTGAGGGTTCCTCGGCTGTCTGTCTGTCTCCTCCTCTCTGTGTCTCCCTGTCTTTTATCCCCTAGTGCAGGTTCCTCCATCAGTGTCCCTCTCTCTTCTCTGGCCGTCTGTCTCTAGTAGCCTCGGGCCGCCCACTTTCCTACTAGGCTCAGCCTCATCCCTTAGGCTGTTATCCTGTTCCCAGTAATCTGTTTCCTGCTGTCTATGTGGGGGTGGAAGAGGAACCACGGCAGGCTGCATGTGCAGGCTCTCAGCAGCCTGGTTCCATCTCTTTTGGACAAACTTGGAGTCCCTGGCAGGAGGTATGAACTGATCAGTAAGGCAGGCACCAGTGTCCACCTCCCCTGTCCCTGGTGGGGATTAGGGCCTCTCCTGCCATGCCTGTGCCTTCTCCATGGCCTCAGCTTCCACAGGGTGGCTCCTGGTGCTGGTTCAGGAGCTCGACCCTCCCTATGTGGATGGAGCCTGGTGGTGGCATCAGTGTCCCGCCCCTTTCTGATCTTGGGGTTTGCAGCCTTCTCCTTGTTTGGTTTCTTTACTAGTGGTGATTAGTGGTGATTTTTGAGACAGAGTGTGACTTTCACCCAGGCTGGAGTGTAGTGGTGTGGTCTTGGCTCACTGCAAGTTCTGCCTCCCGGATTCAAGCGACTGAATCCAGTCGTTGGTTTACTCGCGCCCACCACCATGCCCAGCTGTCGTTTGGTTTCTTAACTTGTCCTTGACCATGTTCCTGTGTTGGTTTCCTGTTGCTGTGGCAGAAAATTATCAGAAACATGGTGGTAGGAGAGAATACACTGACCCCTTCCACTTCTGGAGACAGAAATTGGATCCAGTCCTCCCTGGGCTAAAATCAAGTCATCTACAGGGCTGTGTTCCCTCTGGAGACTCCGCAGAGCGGTTCTCTTGACTTCTCCAGCCCGTAGAGACCACCTGCCATTGTGGCTCGTGGCCTTCCTCCACCTTCAAAGCCCACAGTGGCTGATGGAGTCTCCCATGATGCTGCTCTAATCCCCACTCCCCTTTGCTCCTCCTCTCATGTGGTCCCTTGTGATTACACTGAGCCCAGTGGGACAGTCCAGGCCGTCTCCCCATCTCAAGGTCAACTCATCAACAATCAGAGCTCCATCTTCCCCTTCAGTTCCCTGCCCTATAGCATAAAGAGTCACAGGCTCCAGGTATTAGAATGTAGCCATACTGGGGACAGTTATTCTTCCCATCACAGCACCTATTTCCATGTGTTCAATCCCCCTTTACCCCAGAGACAGTCAGGTCCTGGGTGATGGGACCCTGGTGGACACCCCCAGCAGAAGCTCTGGGATTCAGGAGGTGGGACAAGGAGAAGCCCAGACAGGAGCCCTCTGACCTGTGACCATGATCGCCAGGGGGTCGCTGAGTGCCGACCACTCAGTGGGAGAGTGCGGGTATGAACCCCGACATCTGTAGGTCCCTGCGTGTGCCGGGGTCACAGGGCCCATGAGGAAGCTCTCCTGGAATATTCTGCCGTGGAAGACGGGAACGTGGCTTCTGTCGTCTTTGTACAGAGTGAAGTTGGTAAAGTTGTGAAGCCCACGACGATAGTAACACCGAAGAGTCACGTGTCCTCCCTGAGGCACCAGAGCGCTGGGCTGGGCAGACAGGAAGGTCTTGTCCTGACCACCTGGGGGAGAAGGAGGCGCCGCCTTAGAGAGGAGGATGTGGAGCCGCCCCTCCCTCCCTGTGCTCAGAAGATTTTTCCCCTTTCCATGTTTCTAAGGCTTCTACCACACCTGGGTGTCCAGGGCTACAGGAAGAACCTATCCAGTATGGACATGGCATCTCCCTACAACAAAAGTGTCAGCGGAGAACTTTGAACAAGTGCTGAATAAGGGACTCTTACTAGATTTTAATACTTCACGATGACTCACATAAAAAAACACAAAGTAGACATGGCATGGAGGGCATGTCCTTTGTGAATGGAATATCAGCCAGCGCATGAACTGAGCCCCCATCAGAGATTTGGAATGTCAGGGTCATGGCTGTGGATTCCCCACCTCTTCTGGTAGAATGACAGCAGCCACACTGCAGCCCTGACCGTCATGGAAACACTGGAGGGTGTGAGTTACACCTTTGTCCTCAGAGGACCTGCTGTTCCTAACACTGTTTCCCTCCCTTCCTCAGTCGCTGACACCACTTCCTCCCTGCACACCTCAGCTTGGAGCACCCCAATCTCACCCCGGTCTTCACAGAGCTTGACTCAGCCAAGGGTAAGAAAGGCCAGAGAGGACGAGGTCAGAAGTGTGAGCCGAGCACCCCAGGGTCCCCCCTTCTTAGTTTATGAGAGACTGTCTGACAGGACTTCCCTCCTGTTTCAGGAAAATCCTCTTAGGTGGGGAAATGACACCCTAAGGTTTGGGGAAGGACTCACCCGTGTGTGGACAGGCCCTCTGGACCAAGAAGAACCCTGGAAAGAAAGATCATGATGGATGATCCACCTGCAGGCAAACCAGGGCCTCCTGTGCTGCCCCCAATGGGCTGTGTGTCTGGGCAGCCAGGCCCTTGCTGGGCTGAAGGTAAACTCACCCTGGCTGCCTACCTGTCCTGGCAAGAGGGATCTCAGCTGTGCAGAGACCCAGCCTCCTGGTCCAGATCTGCACCCCAGGCCTAGATCTACACAACAGGCCCATATCTCCACTCCAAACCCATATCTCCCCTCCAGGCTCATATCTCCCCTCCAGGCCCGTATCTCCCCTCCAGGCTCATATCTCCACTCCAGGCCCAGATCTCCACTCCAGGCCCAGATCTGCACTACGGACCTGTATCTCCACTCGAGTCCCATAACTCCACTCCAGACCCAGATCTCCACCACAGGTCCAGATCTCCACCCCAGGTCCATATCTCTCCTCCAGGCTCATATCTCTCCTCCAGGTTCATATCTCCACTCCAGACCCATATCTCCACCCCAGGCCCATATCTCCACTCCAGGCTCATATCTCCACTCCAGGCCCATATCTCCATTCCAGGCCCAGATCTCCACTCCAGGATCATATCTCCACTCCAGGCCCATAACTCAACCTCCAGGTCCAGATCTCCCCTCCAGGCCCAGATCTCCACCCCAGTGCTTCCTCCGCCGATTCCCTTGCAGGACTCACCAACACATGCCACGCTGACGACCATGAGCGACATGGTGCTGCCGGTGCAGACAGGCGGCCGCGCCCCAGCTCAGCTCAGCAGCGCACAGG